>NW_028227273.1:15107500-15380000 GCF_978045245.1 Mus caroli | reverse complement strand
CTGCTGTGGAGAATTGGTGTCATTGTTTCTTAACTTGTTCTTCTTTCGACTTAAAGAACAAAAGAAACCTTACATTTTTTGAACCAACAGTAGGCTACTCCTCTTCTATTTACTATTGCAGACAGGCAACGTTCATAGGAGCATCCATGTGGGAGCCTCTCCTCCTTCATCCCTGGAGTAAAGCCAGAGCAGGCGAGCAGACCTGCAGAGTGGCAACCTCTCAGCTATCCTGGCTGCAAGTCCAGTGTCTCTCATGGCCTGTCTTGATGACTTTATTTGTGGTAACTCCCCACACAAAGGAGAATCTTAGAGGCTTCAGCCATGAACCTCTCCTTCTAGGACTTCAGCAAATGGAGGTGAAATGAGAAGGACAAGAATTTGTCCAAAGACCAAAAAGGGCAGGAGGTTCCCACTGCTTGGAAAAATCTGTGTGTTCCAGAGACGTGCAGAACAAAGACCTGCACGTGGTTATTTTGGCAAGAAAAGGGTAGGTTTAGATTATCCCTTTCCACCCCATGAAAGTGGCCACCTAAGATGGGGTGCTGAAGGCACATCTGTTTTAGCACTAACAGAGCCACAGGGAAGGCCTCACTGTTGTCTTCACAGCCTTAGCGACCAGGAAGCTGCAGCTGTCAGATGCACACAGAGCTCTGCTTCTCCCGTTCATCTAAGCGTTTGTGATGTGACAATGAGCACTCACTGATGTGCTCTGGTTGGCTCTGTTCCCTTCAGAGGCCACCAGCAGCTCTGATGTACCCTACAGGAGCCACATCTTGTCTCCCTAGTGTTATTATTTTTGGAGAGGGCATTTGGGAAACGACAGCATCAAACTAGCCTACAGGAGCCTTTGCACGTCGTGATACACTGGCTGCGTGCAGGAGTAGAATTAGTTCCGGAGGCATAGACAGCTCTCCCCATCTGGAGCCCAGGTGCACAGGTTCATGCCTTAGTCCCAGATAGAGCTGTCAGTAGCAGTGAGAACAGGAGCCGCCCACCTTGGCGATGCCTGTCTGACAGAAATGCTCTTACTTTCTGATATACAAGTCAAGGCACTTAAACCTCCTAAGAAAAATGAGATTTTTGTAACTTTTCGTTGAGAAGCAATGTGTCATCATGGCTAAAGCTTTTATTTGCATTCTGGAACAAGAGAGACAGGAGCTCAAATGCCTGGATTTGTCTGTTTTCTGTGTGACCCAAGGAAGCAGCATGTATTCTATGAGCCTAGGGGCCTCTTGATTTAGCCGACATACACAATTATGGGGCCTGCAGGACCATAATGATTGGCAAGGCAGACACTTAGAAAAAGCAAGGAAAGTCACAAGGGCAGTCACGTGATTAAAAACACAGACTCACTGTTTCCTATCATGTAGACCATCTCCAGGTCCTTTCCACACACAACAAGACAGGTCCCTCCTATCTGCCTTTACTTTTAGAATCTCATCTTAATCCAAAAATCTACTACTCTTGTTTTCTGGATGTTTTCTTTCTTTTGGGGGTGGGGGTCATATGGGAAAATTCAGCTTCCCTTTAGTTTTTTACACTGTGTGATACGCGTGCATGTGTGCATATGTATATATGTGAGTACATCTATATGCGCAGGTGTGTGCACATGTGTGCACATGCATATAGAGAAGTCGGGTAGACCTCAAGCATCTTCCTCCATTGCTGTCCACTTAACAGATAAGGAGACAAAAGATCTTACTGAACCCAGAGCTCAACACTTGGGCTAGACTTGCTCCTGGAATGATCTTTCTCTGCCAGAGAGCTGCCATGGCCACCTAGCATTTGGGTGGGTTGTAGGCATCCAAATTCTAGTCCTTACGGATGTGAGCAAGCTCTTCACTTGCTGGGCCATCTCCCTATCCCCAAATGGCAGTTAGTGATTTTTTTTTTAAATGGAAGCCATTTAATACTGGTTTCCAAATGGCAGCACCGTACTTTCTATCAAGGGCGCCCCTTAGTATCAAACCCACTGGAGAGGTGAACAAGGATAGAGATGAAAAGTTACAGAAAGGCCAGATACACTCTTTTTTTTTTTTTTTTTTGAAGATTTCCCAGAGAAAGAAAGATCCTACAGATGCCATACCTTCTCCTGACAAAGCACGTAGGACTCTCCCAACACCCCACAGGCAGGATTTAATATGCATTCTGGCTAGCTTTATCCCAGCTTAACACAAGCTGACGTCATCTGAGAAGAGGAAAATGGGTCTATAAAATCAGGCTGTAGTCAAGCAAGCCTGTGCAGCAGTTTCTTAATTAGTGATTGATGGGGTAGGGCCAGCCCATTGTGGCTGGTGCTATCCCTGGCCTGGTTAGTGATTCTGAGTTCTAGAGGAAAACAGGCTGAGCAAGCCAAAGTGAGCAAGCCAGTAAGCAGCACTCCTCTATGACCTCTGGATCAGCCCCCGCCTCCAGATGCCTGCCCTGTGTGAGGTATTGCTCTGACTTCCTTTGATGGTAAGCCATGATATGGAAGTGTCGGGGTGTAAACAACTCTTTCCTCCCCAGTTTTCTTTTGGTCCTGGTGTTTTATCATAGCAAGGGTAACCAGAACGAAGACGATGTCTAAGTTTGCTCTCCTTGGGCCATACGACTCATAAAGCACAGTGCTAATAACTAAGCAACCATTTCAGGTGAGAAATCACTAAGACCAGAGAGAGAGAGGGAGAGAGAGGAGAGTCGGCCATCCTTCACTTTCCGAGATGCCATAGCAGGAATTCCAATGAGACACAGGTCAGCTTTACTGCTCACTCCTATGGAAATTATTTCTTCAGCTTGGTCTGCTCCTCCATACACCCATTGATCCCACCTTTTATTTCACTTTATAAATATCTGTGGTTTTCATACTGCTCATAACTGAGATAGATCTCCTTTTAGACATTTTAATAACTCTTTAGCATAGCTTCTGAATAACTAAGACGCACTTCTAATTTGATTTTTTTTTTACATTTCTTTTATATCATGTGGGGTTTTTTTTTTTAGGTTTATTTTTACATTTTGCTTTATATCACGTGTTTTGCCTGCCTGTGTGTTGGTGTATGTGCCATCTGTGGGCCTGGTGCTGTAGAGATCAGGGGATGGTGTTTGGCTGCCCTAGAACTAGCCTAAGAGACAATTGTGAGATGTCATGTGGGGGCTGGGAACTGACGCTGGGTCCTCAGTAGGAGCAGAAAGTCCTCCTACCCAGCAAACCATCACTCTGGCACTTAATGTGAATATTTAAATAAAACCAAAGGAAAAAGACAGTATTTACTAAGGTAAAAAAATGGCCACGCTGGTAATGCAATAAATCTGTATGCAGAACGTATGCTCTCTAAAGTAGTATCTTGAGGCCTATGGGAGCCTTTGGCAATAATTCTTCATGTGTGGTTTTGTTGCTTGCAGCTTTCATGTTTGTAGTGATCTCCAAACTATACCCCAAGAAGCACTTGGGATTCTAAAATAACATCCCATGTTAGGCACCAAGGACAGGATAGACAACAGGGCTCCTGTTAGCCTCCTCTTTCACCGGGAGCCTGCCTGCCTGCCTGCCTTTGGCTGTTGTAGGAACAGACCTTCCCTTTAGTATTACCCTTAGAGGAAAGTCTGAAAACCATCAGTTAAGCCACTTTCTGATCATGTCAGCCTGGGAGGAGACAAGATCATGTCCATGTTTTTTCTACCGGAACGTATTTCTAGGTGAAGTATATCTGAAAGAAGGGTCAAGATTACACATCGAATTGCTGATTTGGTGATCATGTGCTTTAAACTTGCAGTGTCCCCGAATTAAATGGAAAGTAATTCTACCATCCCCATCCCTGTTAAGTCCCAACACACACGTACATATAACTGAGGGAAAACCCTGGGCTTTTGCCTGGCAGCAAAGCAGGCCCTCGGTTTCCTTCACACTTCAGGGAGTGCCTTGAGAAGTCCAATCTTCTGCTTTGATGGTGGAAAAAGGAAAAATCTACATTCCCTTCTGGGGATTCCTTGTATATTTATCACCTGCATAGCAAAGTCAGTGTCTACAAATGGTTCACTTCTTGGCCTTCCTGGTGCTGGTCTTCTCTGAGGAAATTTCTGAGGGAAAAACAGTAGCCATGTTTTTTTTCTTCACCAGGAGGGAGTCATAGAAGAGAAGTTGGTAAAGCCTTGACAGAATGCGCTGCCATCAATCTCCATCCCTACAGTATCAGGGCCGAGGTCAGGCCTCTTCTAAGGATCGTATTGGACAGAAGGATGGCCACTCAATGCAAATGTCTCCCCTTTCACAAGGCACAGTGATAGTCAGAAGTATCTTCTCTTAAATCCATTGGCCCATTGTTTTCCTTTGCCCTAAAACAGAAGCAATGGTAGGTTTCTCGGAGGATGTGCATTCCAGTTTAATAAAAACAAATGACAAAGGGGAAGAAAATCACACATTAGCATTTGGGTTGGATGAAGGCCTCAGCTCAGGAGCAATGGGAAGGAGAACCGTGGGACACACAAAAGTCACCACTAGAAAAATAAACAGTACTAAAAGGTTTTCTCTCTCTTATAATTTTATCTATTTTTGATGTTCAACATAGAAGTATTTAAAGCTGAGAGATAAACTATTTCCAGTTTTCTTTTCCTTCAATGATATAAAATCAATTTATTAAATATATATAACTATATATATATCACATGTATATGTATATGTGTATGTATATGTATATGATGTGTATGCAAATGTATATATATATATTGAGCTTTATGATCTGGGTATACCAGAAATGAGGAGCTTTACATATTGTGAATTCATCCCACAATTTTATATTCTTCCCACATTTGGTAATTTTAATTACACTTAAAGAAAGTTACATGCAATGTCTCCTATCTGTGATGGAATTAGATCATAGCAAAATTAAAATATAATGACAGTCAAGATGGTTGGACTTTTTATCTCTGCATAGCAGAACAGCAGCTAATCTTCACAAGTCCCCATCCTATGGGGCCGGAAGATGACAAAGAAACACAGGATAAGAAATTTCCCTTGTATAAGAGTCTTTGGAGTTCAACTTGTCTCTTCACATTGAAACAGACTAATTAGAGTAAGCCAAGCATCTCTGGGGAAATGTTTCATCGTTTAGATTCTCCACACCCCCAACAGGACGATGTCTGGCCGAAAGGAAGCTCATGTGTCTTTATTTGTCGGATGGGGAAAGGATTCAGCAGGCCAGTTTCTGACCAAGTGTGCTGTGCTAGACTGCGCCTTTGTACCTGACATCTGGGGTTAAAGGCCCACAGTCAATGAATCACATGATCTGTTTGTTGCCAGCCCCACCTACTGGTAGCCTCCAGTGGTCTAATTTCTAGCTCCTTAATGTAGTTCTTCTTTGTAGCAGATACCTGCTTAAGATCCTCCTGGTACCATAGGCATGACTTTCTACTCCTCCATACTTGGCAGTAGGGTCCATGTCATGGCCATTTGTGTATGTGTGTGTGTGTATGTGAGTGTGTGTGTGTGTGTGTGTGTGTGTGTGTGTTTGTGTGTGTGTGGGTGCTGCTTTGAATTTCTCCCCTGTTGATTTCACTTTTTAGGACTTTCTATCTTATCAGGCTACTCCATCCCCTCAGCAGACTTACAGGTTGGTGCCAGCCTCTGTGATCCCACAACTCTTGTGTTTTGCATACGCCCTCAAAAAAAAAAACAACAACAACAACAAAAACCAGATAAACAGTGCCACCACCCTCTACTACCAGTTCAAGGTGTAGTCTATCCACTTCAGTCACCACTGAAGTTGAGCAAACACTGGCCAAGACTGCTGTTTTGTTGAAGCCCTTCAGTGTTTTCCCAGCTTAGGTTCTCTGTGCTGCTGTTGGAGCTTTCAGATGGTAGGGTTTTGAACTCGGGTCACCTTCCTGTGAAGAGCAGAAGACTTCATGAATAGCTTTGCTAATCTCTTTCATAGTAGCAGGTGCTTTGTCTGCACTCCTTATCCACATGCTTAAACTGTCTCGTTCTCCATTCTTCAGCAAACGGAACATTTTTTTCATATCTCTCTAACGTTAAATTCTCATTGTAAATGTAGTTAATTGAAGTTTTAAGATAACTATGCCACAGCCTGACTCAGGCTGCCTTGAAATGCCCTCCGCCATACAACTTAGTCCATCACTTTTTATTTCAGCCTCACCAATGCTTATAATGCATACAGAGAAGGCAGTCAGAGTCACTGACAGTGAAATAGGAACAACCGCTAACCAAGCTCCCTGCTAAAGCCTCTGGAGCGGGACCTCCGCTATCCACATTCTTCCTAACATTGTGGTCCTCCACAGTCCCAGCCTTCTGGTCCTCCACAGTCCCAGAATGACTTGTTAGGTCCTGTTTATAGCATTCTAGGGTTTTCTAATTTACAGTTCCAAACTCTTCCACATTCCTCTGGAAAACCAGTTCCAAAAGCCAACCAATGGCATAGTTAGTCCTGGTTACCGCAGACAACAGTCCTTCCTTCCCTTTGATACCAATTTTGCTGACTATTTACCTTTCTCTTAGTGCTGTGATGAGACAGCGGACAGCAGCAACTTAAGAAAGCTCATGTCTCTAGCTGCATATGTATCAGAAGATGGCCTAGTCGGCCCTCAGTGGAAAGAGAGGCCCATTGGTCGTGCAAATTTTATATGCCTCAGTACAGGGGAACACGAGGGCCAAGAAGTGGGAGTGGGTGGGTAGGGGAGTGGGTGGGGGAGCGTGTGGGGGGACTTTTGGGATAACATTGGAAATGTAAATGAAATAAATACCCAATTTAAAAAAAAAGAAAAAGAAAAGAAAGGAGGCTTTGTTTTGAGATCACCCCAAATACATGCCTGAAACGTATTCCATGAAATATATTATAGTGAAATACATCAAGAGAAAAAAAGAGGTCAGGCCTGGTGAGCTGGCTCACTGACCGATGTGACTGCAGTGCAGGCCTGAGGACCAGAGTATAAGCCCAGTTTCCACATTAAAAAGGTGAGCAGCTGTGGGCCCCCTGCCTGTAATCAGCACTTAGGAAACAGAGACAGGGGATCCCTGGAGCAAGCTGGCTTATTGAGATCTGGGTTTAAGTGAGAGACCTTGCCTCAATAAATAAAGTGGCTAACAACCAAAGAAGACACCTAATATTAACTATAGACTCACACACACTTGCACATACATGTACACATATACCCACACAAATGTAAACACTCATACACACACCTATGCAAGCCACATACAACACATGTCATTTTTAAAAAGGCAAAATGCATTTTGAAACCATTTTCTTCTGTTTTTTTGCCAACCAGCATCTCTCATAACAGCTATGGGGGTGGGGTGTTGCAAAGTGGGAATGTTGTCCACAGAGCTTCCCGTGTAAAGCCTGACCTATACCAAGACGAACGGGAAAGAACTGTTCTGTGCTCACTGACAGCAAATAGTGCCAAGCCCCACTGTGCACTAACCCCAGGCTGTAACAAGGGGAGCAAACTGACCCCTGAGAAGAAAGAGATTTTCAATAAAAATGGCCAAAGAAATTCAAGAGAAATATGATGAAAGAAAAAAAATAGTCCCTAAGTCAGCAGTTCCAGCCCAGAAAGCTTCCGCCCGCACTGCTCTAAGGCTGGAAAAGTGGGCTGGAGCAGGCAAGTGTGTGCTAGAGCAGCAGAAGGTGACGTTCTATCCTGAGGACAATGAAAACCCAGAACAGCAAGTCAGTCATTACCCACTGTTTGTGTGACAGCAGTGTTTCCTGTTCAGTGTCTTCTGTGGTGGTTTGAGTGAGAATGGCCCCCATAGACTCATAGATTTGAATACATGGCCACCAAGGAGTGGCGCTATTTGAAAGGATTAGAAGATTAGCGGAAGTGTATCACTGGGAGTAGTAGGCTTTGAGGTTTCAAAAAAACCCATTCCAGGCGCTCTCTCTCTCTCTCTCTCTCTCTCTCTCTCTCTCTCTCTCTCTCTCTCTCTCTCTCTCTCTCTCTCTCTCTCTCTCTCTGGCTGCATACAGATCAGGGTGTATAGCTTTCAGCTCCTGCTCCATCCCCATGTCTGCCTGCTTGCCGCCATGCTCCCTGCAGTGATGATAGTGTAGTAATCCTCTGAAACTGGAAGCCAGTCCCAGTTAAAGGCTTTCCTGTAGAAGAGTTGCCATGGCCATGTTGTCTGCTCACAGCAGATCACTGCCTAAGACATCTTCTTTACACATATCTTGGCTGATTTAACCTTTTGCAGTAGCCCTGGGTAGTATTGAAAATGAAAAACCCGAGGTTCATGGTAGTTGTTTCACTTCTTGATATTGAAGTGAGATTGATAGAAAATTCTGGTGCCATTCTCCTGTGCCAAGCCACCTTGCTAGGAATTGGGAAGGCAGACACTTCTGAGCTACCATCCATTGGCAAGAATTTGTTCTTCTGCCTGAATACCCCAAGTATTCCAACCTCAAGTGATTCATGTTTCAGAATTATATCTCACCCCCCCCCCACTCCCGTCTTAAAATGCAATGCAGGGGAAGAGATCCCTGAGACCTTTTAAGGCCTTTAATTGCTTCACTCGGCAGCAGCACATCATCACTAAAACACAGTTCCTCCGTGAAAATAAATGACAGGAGAGCTCATCTGTCACCACCTCCCTCCAGACAAGTGAGGGACAATGGTAACGTGGTAAGAGTATAATAAACGGGAGAAGATGGAAGCTATAGAGGCTTTTAAAAATAAGTCCAAACATTTGGCTGGAGCCCAGGAGACATTATTCTTTGTCCATTAGGATTCTCTCCTACACAGTTTTCCAGAGGAGGGGGAAATTCTTTGGTTCATGTTATAAACATCCATCTTCTAAATCGCGCCCCTAATAGAAAGAACAGAAGACAGAGCATGTGCCTTAAGTCATCTGTCTGCCGAGCGTGCTCCACACACTGTAATATAACATGCGGGGTCAGCCTCTGTGTCAAAGACCAAATGCTCAAGTGTAAGGAGATGGGAGGCAAAAGACAGAGTCCACATGGCCTGCCGCCTGCCTTGGGGAGGCTGTCTTGGAAAAGGTTTGCTAGGGTAACATCTTGGGCTTTGTAGATGAGGAAGCCAGGGGGAATCCTTGTCTAATCTATCAAACTGATACAGTCTGGAAGCAGTTCACAGTGACAGACAGCACCTTTCTGCTTTGTCCAGCCTCCAATCTTTCCAAATTCTCTAAATCACCTCCACTCCTTAACTCTAGATCTCAAGGGGAAAAAAAGGTTGATCCCCTACGGGCAAAACCAGCAAGTTAAGTAAATTGGTTCCTCCCCCTCATCCTTTTTCCTCTCCATCCAAACAAAGCCTTCTGCCTTTCTAGTCTCATCAAGAAGTTGAACAATATATTCATTCAGTGTCAGGATTTCGTTTGCAGGAATCTGTGCAGGATCCAGCCCTAGATGACTCTGCCCTAATAACTGATAAGTGGCAGTTTTTCTCACATTTAATGCCCCAATGCCTGTCCATCCCCCCACCCCACCACCTGTCCTCAAATCCATGCCTTCACTTTTCTGTGCTGCTAAACTCAAGCATAGTAATGAAGTGAGGCCACCCTCACTGAGCCCCGGGAAGTCTGAAGGCCAGCCCTCAAATATTGGCTCTTCTAATTAGCCAAGTGATCAATAACGATGATAATGGTGATGAAACTATCTCCCACCGACTGAGCATGAGGTAAGTAGGCCAAAGCCTATGCTGAGTATTCAGTACTTGCAAATTTTTATCCCAGGAAAATGATTGACATCATTTTAAAATGTCCTGGTACCACTGGGACTCCAGTATCTTATTTTCTGATGGCTATTACATTTGAAAACAGAACGAAACAGCAACAGACTTCATAAAAGTGAAAGTGTTGTTCCTGATTCCCAGGAGAAGGTAATTAGGAAGACTGTGTGTGTCAGGGTTTGGTGGCGAACTCTTTGATGGGATATAAATGTTGGGGGGGGGGGGTAGTGATAGTGAGGCTGTACCAAAGGGCAGGGAAAGTAAAGGGGTCATGGGAAGGGAAAGGAGCCCTTCAGTTTTTGAGCCTGGTTGAAGTCCCTTGGTAATTGAGAATTCTAACACAATTAACATTTGCTATGAGGCTTACCTGTATGCAAACAGTATGTATACCTTTCATATGAATGGTAGCACAACAATGAATGCTGCTTAAGGCCAGGGTACACATGCCATTACTCCTTTCCCAGATATTGTCTGGGAATCTCACAGACAGGACCATAAATTTTGTCATAATTCCCCATGCCATCCTTGTGACCTTTACATACAAACTGTAATCCCATCCCATATACCTCAGGAACCACCCTATGATTTCATTAAATTCTTTAGCAACCTTTTCAGATGTGACTTCAGAAGCCACTAAAATTGCACACATGGCTATCATAACAGCACTTAACTGTGACTCTCTCTCAAGACACCCATGCCCACACTTGGTGAGTCCCATCCTTCTCTTAAGCACTTCTGTTTCTTGTAACCACTGTAATTTAGTATACTGAAAATTCTCTTCTTTGCAAACTCTAGCTCCGTTGCATATCAACTCATCCAGAAATTCTTTTCTGCAGCAAGATGCCCTGAGGCTTCTACTGGAGGCTCCCCGGGGCTGTTTCCTGCTCTGTCCCCTTGCTGCCGACACTGGCCATTGGAAAGGCAGGTGGGGGAACCCCTGGGACAATTAAGGACAGGAAGGAAAGGTGCAGAATGACAGGGTTCATTCTTTGCTCAATGACTGTTCACTTTGGCATTGGAAGATAATTGACTCTAGTATATACTCCACTGGTAACAATGGAAAGCCACCTCATCCTGAGCTTTGGGTCCTTTTCTGTAAGATTGGCCATAGCCAGTTACCAAAGTCACAGGACGCAATTGTGGTTTTGTAACTGGAATTTCACAGTCAAAGCCTGGACCCCTCGCCCCCAGCCACCCCTGAATTCCAACAAGGTAGACCTGACTACCTATCACAATATGCCAGTTAGGGATGAATGACAAGCAAGAGTAGAGAGAGCTTTAATCAGTATGACCACACTGAGGAGAACCGATAAAGGTATCCTCCACCCTCAAGTCCATCTTGAGGGCATTGACGGGAGCTTTAAATCTAACTAGGGGAAGAACTGGCCATGGGTAAGAGGTATGCATACGTAAGCAGTCTCCGTCAAGGCATGACCTTCCTCATCATCTTATTTACAGCCTTGAGTTGTTTATAAATGGGTAATCTACTAACCACTGAAGGGCCCAATGTGTTTCTTACTCCAGAGTAATCAAGAACCAATATGATTCTTGCTCCAGAGAGTGTCTGTTCCTCCATTGTCCTTGCATTCTTAATTCAGCCTCTCATTCTGTGGATGGGTTGGTCCTGAAGGCTCACTATGGCTTAGGGGTAGCTTCTCTAGAAAAAAGAAGTTTCTAAATGCCTGTCATAGCTTTACCTCTGACTCCCTGACACACCAACTCACTATGATCTTAAACAAATCTGTGGACCGCCGTGTGTGTGTGTGTGTGTGTGTGTGTGTGTGTGTGTGTGTGTGTGTGTGTGTGTATTTTTGAGACAAGGTTTCTCTGTGCAGCTCTGGCTGTCCTGGAATTCACTCTGTACATCAGGCTGGCCTTGAACTCGGAGATCTGCCTGTTTGCCTCTGCCTCCTGAGTGTTGAGATTTAAGACTCACACCAACACTGTCCGGCCTGTGGACCCCTTTTAAGTTCATTTGCTCGTCTAGTATAGAAGTATCTCTCCCTTCCCTACAGACCACTACTCCAGGCGTCTGTGTACTGATGCTATGGTTAGTCTTCATAAACTTTAAAGCATGTGCATGAAGCAAAGTGATTGATCAGTAAGAGGCAGATTCTTTCTAGTTAAGACAAGAAGACCATGATGTAAAGCCTCGAGCTGCCCTGTGGCTCCACAAGGCTTGTTTTTGTTTCTCAAAACTATTTACAATCAGGGATGGCTCCTCCCAAGCATTTACTCAGCAGGCATCATTATCTTATTTCTTGGCTCATCAGACTCTGGCTGAAGGATACAAGACTTCTCTCACTCAGTCTGCCAGTCATTTTCTCCTTTGCTCCAAAGTTACAGAGCAAGGTCAAATTCAGGAAAGTGAATTCGTAAGAAAAGCATTCCCTGATCTGCTGGGAGAAATTACTTTGTGGCTAGAATTATGTGAATTATGTGTTGAGACAACCCCCACAACCCACCCACCCTCATACCAGTGCCTTCTCTTACGCTGGATTTCTGTGAGTTAAAGCAAAGGTGGATTGTACTGACCTGGGCAATAGTTGTGATTTTTTTTTTATGGATGGGTTCTGGTGCTCTTTGTTAATTCTCTGAGCCCACTGACCTTCTTTCTTATGGGATGGGTGATCTCTGTCTTCCAGTCATTGATTTAAAGCAATCATAGCTCATCCTGTCCAAACACTGGGCTGTGTACACAGGTGGACAGACCATTTCTCCTTAAGCGTTTAAATCCTGGCTGCTTTTGCATATCAGTATAGACTATCAAACTGCCAAAATACAACAACCATCGCCCAATGAATTCCCAGAGATAGTTTCTCAGAGGCTATCAAAATAGAAAAGAAACATTCAGGTCTGGAATCTAGACTATGGTTCCTTTAAAGGGGCTACTGTTGAGGAAATGAATCCGATGCTATCTTTGAAGTGAACCAGGTTTGTTCACCTCTTTGGAAAACCCCAGCTGCACTGGAACTTGTTAACTCTGTGTTTTTAAACGAGTTGTCTCACTTGCTAAACTTCAGCTTAATTTATTCATCTAAAGATGAGTGGAAAGTATAAAACTATGTCACCTTTCTACAATGAACTTATTTTAATTCTAATATATAAGTTGGTCTTTCCCCCTACTATCTGTGAGTTAATGATAGGACATATCTTTTAACTTTGTCCTTAGCAAAGTGCCATGATCATGACCATTCTTTGATACATATTTACTGCTCGGAAAAGAGAGGTTATCAGTAGGAATTTAGAGAAGATCTTTACCACATTGATTTCTTGGTGACTGCCCTACTGAACACCCTCATTTTATAAAGAAGGCACTGGGCAGGAAGGTGACCTTATCCCAGGGAGGTAGGAAAAGGTCCCCATGGCATAGAGGCTTATATAGCAGACCTGGGACTAGATAGAATCAAGCTCCCCTAAGTCCCGGACAGTTCTCATTTACATCAAACACCAAAAAAAAAAAAAAGCCCCTTAAATCTTGTTCATACATATTTAAGGGTTAAAAAAAGGAAGCAATTAAAAACTACTAAGATCATTAATTACCTCTTGAATTATCACTAGTCTCAAATCAATGAAGTCTCACTTTTTTTTAATGTTCTATTGAGAGCAAACTCTGTCTTGAAAAATCAAAGAAAATTGTATGTCCTAAGGATGTGTGAATGTATAAAACCTATGATAGAGAGTGACAGAGCGAGTACAGTCTCTTAATTCTGAGATAGTTGAGGGAAAACAAAAAAGAAAGGAGCAGTGTGACTGACTTGGGAAGCAGCAGTCAGGAGGAACAGTGGCGCTTGGGTGACTTTCGCTGCAGAGTGAAAAGAGGAACGGAAGGAGATAGAGGTCGGATACATAGGCTCCCAATTACCTGGGAGGCTTTGTCTCAAAACCCTGACCTTAACCCAGAAAAATAAATAAAAGAATAGAATAAGACGATGGTATGAAACAATGCAGGAAAGGGCAGAGGAACATTCCAGGGATGGTCGTAGGGCATCCTGATAGCCAGAGACCAGGACATGAAGAGGAACCAGAAGAAGCAAATATTTTGGAAAGCTTCACTATCTGGAATAGTGTCGTGTCCGGCCAGCAGCTCACATGTCTGGGTTCTAGCCTGGAAAGGCATTTTGGAAACCTGGAAGAGAAGAAGGGTTAGGCGGCGAGAGATAAAGATGTAGCTAAGACAGTCATTCTGATCAAAGCTCAATTTTACTATTCCGCACGCAGTTATGAAGCAGGGGAAGGGGGCCCGATTCCCGCCAAATAATCTTGGGGTCCAGTAGCAAGGTGACCACGTGTATGGCTCCGGAACAGCAAAGCGGCAGGCTCCAGCAGTGGGCGTGGCAGAACGATTGAGTCAGAAGCTCCACCCCTGAGTAAGCAAGTTTCAGGCTGGGGGAGGGGAGACTACAGAATAGGAGGGACCAGAAGAGGTGGTGACTGCGGACTAAGTGAAGAGAGAAACTGTTTCAAAAAGAAAAGAGTGGTCAGAGGTGTTCAATAATAAAGACCAAGCCATTACTCTTGAGCCTTGGAGTGAGAAAGTCAGGTGTTTGGGGCAAGAATTACTATAGGAGAGAGTAGTGGGCATAAAAACCTGATTACAAGGATTCATGGAAGAATGAGAAAAGTGGTGGCTGTAAATTCATAAACTATATTGAGGCTTTATTATCGTTATTGCCACTCCCCTCCTCCTCCTCCTCCTCCTCCTCCTCCAAAGAAGGAAGAGGGACTGTATGGCATTAGGGATGTGCCTGAGTGGCTTTGGAAATGGTGCAGGTACAGAGAGAAATACTGGGTAAATAAAAAGAGGTGGGTGATTAACACCATATATTTCAAGTTGATGAGGGAAGGAGGAAATGAATATAGTGACCTGTAGAGGAGCTGGAGCTGGCCTCAAATAGGAACCTGGTTAATTCATTGTAACCAGAGGGTAGAACAGGTATGGGTATGTGGCTATAGTCTGCCTGACTTGTGGGAGTTCTCTCATGAGCTTGAAAGAGGTTGGGAGACATATTGGAAGGTTAAGCAAGAGGAGAGTTACACAGTGACTGCCAAGGAGAGTGTGAACCTAGAAAAATGAGGTAGCATCACTAGGTGGCTTACACTTGCTGGACAGCTAGGCTCAATAAGTAACCACCCCCCTCCAAATGACTAATGACACAAGAACCCAAGGAAAGAGGCAAATTGGAAACAACTCAAGACCCAATAGAGCACATGACTCAGCCTGGGAGCGTTGGGTCCATACTCAGTTGTATATATCTGGCTGTTTTCATGAAGTTTTATTGAAGGAAATCATTTAAAAAAATGTGATTTAAGCATCTTTCCTGGCAACCAGAAAGAGGACTCCAATCTTTGCCAGATGGTAGAATTATAGACTAGCCCCTTGGAAAGCTCTCCTAAGAAGGGACCTTTATTGCATGTTTCATGTTTCATCTCCTCATGCAACACTGCTCTCTTTATTGGTACCTTGTCATTCCTCACAGGTTTTTAAACATGTCATTCCCAGCATCCATCACCCTAACAGCCTCTCTTCTAAGTTTCTCCTCAAAGATTATTCTTTTCCATTCCTCCTAACAATGTCTCAATAATTTCTTATGTTGACAAACTTATGCTACCCCACAGAGGTCCTTCCTGCCATTCACCCAGAAATATTTGGTCAAAAAAAAAATAATATATGTGAAGCAGAGGCTAGCACTCATTTCACCTCATTCACTCTCTTTAGAAAAGTCCTGGGACTCCAGTTACTTTCCACATAGGTGATTTGCATGTTTGTAGAGATTTTAATAGTTCCTGTCTGTTTATTTATTTATTAATGGTCTTTAGTTTTCTTGTCAGAGATGACCTTTAGAAGTTCAAATGTTTTGAAACTCACAAATTGCAAGAAAATAATTCCCTAGAAACCTAATGCCAGTCTCCAGTTTTCCATTTTCATTTCTATTTTATAAAGAATATATATATGTGTATATGATCTATATGTAGACATATATGTATATGATGTGTATATATGTGTACATATGTATATGCATGTATATGATGCATATATGTGTGTATGTATATGATTTATATGACATGTATATGAAACATGAAGTATATCTATGTGTATGTATATAATGCATATGTATATGTCCAGCCTTGTTGTCAAGAATAACCCTCTTTGAAGTCAGATATTATTTTTATAATTAATTCAAGCTTAAATTTTAATTTTCAAGAGAGCTATGATACAGGCTACAGATAAAAGCTATATATTTTTTAATCTTACTTTTGAGACAGAAAAACACCATTGTCCTTTCCCCTCGCACCTACTTTTTACAGGAGACCCTTTAGTGATTCTGTTAGCAACATCCTCTCATGTTTATATTTTGTTTTTAACTATGTGTGTGTCTGCATGAAGGTCTGTGCATATGTGAGTACAGGACTAAGATGTATTCAGTTTGTAGAAAATCCTTATGGAAGGCCTTTGATTTTTAGTACTCAGGAATCCAGGTTTTTGTTTTGTTTTGGTTTTTTTTTTTTTTTTTGGCTTTCTTTTTCCCTTATCAGCTACTTCTCAGTCTCATATAAAACTATAAAATACCTAAATTCAATCTTCAAATATCTTCACTGTCCTACCCACACTGAGTCCACTGAATATTCCATTTAGTCCCGAGCTTTTTGTTGTGTATAAAAACATGTTATCACCTGCTTGGGAGCTCAGCCCACACTCTGACCTCTCTTGGTTCCCTTACCTCCATCCTGCTTAGCCCAGAATCAATTGCAGTCACCCCACAACCTGGGAAAGCTGGGAGCTATTGGCTCCCTCTTGGCTTCTCTTTGAACCTCCCAGCTAGTTCACCCAGCTGTCATCAGCAACCTGCCTACGATCTCTACCCAACTTTGCTCTGCAGAATGAAAAACACTCAGACATTGTTTAGCTCTCTACCCCATTTTTAATAGGGTTATTTGGTTCTCTGGTGTCTAACTTCTTGAGTTCTCTGTATATATTGGATATTAGCCCTCTATTGGGTTTAGGATTGGTAAATTCCAATCCCAATCTGTTGGTTGCCTTTTTGTCTTATTGACAGTGTCCTTGCCTTACATAAGATTTGCAAAATTTTGAGGTTCCATTTGTGAATTCTTGATCTCACAGCACAAGTTCTGTTCAGGAATTTTACCTTGTGCCCATATGTTCAAGGCTCTTCCCCACTTTCTCCTCTATAAGTTTCAGTGTCTCTCACTGAGGAATACTGAATGGCTGAGAATCACCTAAAAAGATGTTCAACATCCTTAGTCATCAGAGAAATGCAAATCAAAACAACCCTGAGATTCCACCTCACACCAGTCAGAATGGCTAAGATACAAAACTCAGGTAACAGCAGATGCTGATGAGGATGTGGAGAAAGAGGAACACTCCTCCATTGCTGGTGGGATTGCAAGCTTGTACAACCACTCTGGAAACCAGTTTGGCAATTCTTCAGAAAATTGGACATAGTACTACCTGAGGACCCAGCAATACCACTCCTGGGCATATGTCCCAGAAGACACTCCAACATGTAATAAGGACACATGTGCCACTACGTTCCTAGCAGCCTTATTTATAATAGCCAGAAGCTGTAAAGAACTCAGATATCCTTCAACAGAGGAATGGATACAGAAAATGTGGTACATTTATACAATGGAGTACTACACAGTTTAAATAACTGTGTACTACACAGTTATTTAAAAAATGAATTTATTAAATTCTTAGGCAAATGGATGGATCTGGAGAATATCATCCTGGGTGAGGTAACCCAGTCACAAAAGAACACACATGATATATACTCACTAATAGGTGGATATTAGCCCAGAAGTTCGGAATACCCAAGATACAATTTGCAAAACACATGAAACTCAAGAAGAAGGAAGACAAAAGTGTGGATACTTTGATCCTTCTTAGAAGGGGAAACAAAAGACCCATGGAAGGAGTTACAGAGACAAAGTTTGGAGCAGAGACTGAAGGAATGTCCATCCAGAGACTGCCCCACCTGGGGATCCATCCCATAGACAACCACCAAACCAAGACACTATTGTGGATGCCAACAAGAGCTAGCTGACAGAAGTCTGATAAAGCTGTCTCCTGAGAGGCTCTGCCAGTGCCTGACAAATACAGAAGTGGATGCTCATAGCCATCCATTGGACGGAGCAAAGGGTCCCCAATGAAGGGGCTAGAGAAAGTATTCAAGAAGCTGAAGCAGTTTGCTTCCCCATAGGAGGAACAACAATATGAACTAACCATTAACCCCAGATCTCCCTGGGACTAAACCACCAACCAAAGAAAACACATGGTGGGACTCATGGCTCTAGCTGCATATGTAGCAGAGGATGACCTAGTTCATCATTATGGGAAGAGAGACCCTTGGTCCTGTGAAGGTTCAATGCCCCAGTATAAGGGAATGCCAGGGCCAGGAAGTGGGAATGGGTGGGTTGGTGAGTGAGGAGTGGGGGGACAGGGGGTTTTCAATGGGAAACTAGGAAAGGGGATAACATTTGAAATGTAAATAAAGAAAATATCTAATAAAAAAGAAAAGAAAATGGAGAAATAAAAAAAGAAAGAAAAACACTCAGACAGCTTTATTATCTTATAATTTGTCAGATAACACAATTGTTGGGCACAGCATCTCCTGCCCTAAACTTATTATCTAACCTGTATCAGCCATCTGCTGGTGGCAGAGGCTGCCAGTTCTAGCTACCCGAACATCTTACATGGTTGTTGTATGCCCCTCATTCCAAAACCTGGCCAAAAAAAAAAAAAAAAAAAAAAAAAAAGCCTCTTCTCTTTCCCTGTGTCCTCTCTTCAGCCTGGGATCTAGAAGTCCCAGCTTTACCTTTCATCCAGCAATTGGCTCTAGGCCTTTTTTATTGACACAATCAAGAACCAATTAGGGAATCAGCACCTCCCCCTACAGGTGTTAAATGCCATTCACAAGCTGATACCTCCAAATTACCTATCTCTAGTGTATAGCTCTCACTCACTGACCGAATTCATGCATTAAACGTCTCACATAACAGCTACAATAGATTAGATAACAGGCATGTCACACGTATCCTGTCTAAAGATGGTTTTCTAATTAATCATGCACAAGTCTCTGTCTTCTCCGTCTTCATTAATGAAAGCGGATCCCTTCTTCGGATTGCTCAAACAGAAATGTGGAGCTACGGCTGATTTCATTGTCTGGATCAAAAGATAAAATTCTAGAATAAGGACATTTGTTCCATCCAAATGCATATAACTTTATAAGAGAGGTTGGGGATATGGCTTGACTTAACAAGCATTTAATCTGAAAACATAAGGACTTGAGTTTGAATTGACAGAGCCCACGTAAAAATCAGTCATGGAGGCTGGAGAGAGGCTTCAGTGGTTAAGAGCATTGGCTGCTCTTTCAGAGGGACCATATTTGGTTTCCAGAAAGGACATGGTGGTTAACATCCATCTCTAGTTCCAGCTCCATAAGTACCCATAGTCTTCCTTTGGCCTCTGTGGACACTGCACACACATCCCCCCCACCCCCACCCACCCACACACAAATAAAACTGAATAAAATCTAAGGGGACAAAGTGGGGCACAGTTATGTATGCCTGAGACAGGTGGTTCCCCAAAGCATGCTAGCCAGGCAGCATAGCCAAACAGTGAGAGTCTAGATCTGTGACAGATCCTGTCTCAAAAGAAAAACACTGGGAACTATTCGAGGGAGGTGAGTGTCACTACAAGAATCACTCCAAACCCACTTGTGACTCCTCCTCTACAGAACAAAGGAATCCCACAACATTTTTCCAACTATTTTTCTGCCTTTTTGCCCCTTTGTGTATCCTACATTCTACCACATGCTGGTTACATATGCACTCTGGGCTTCCCCTCTCCACACTTTTGCTCTTTGTAGTCCATCTGTGTAGAAAATTGCTGACATAGGTTACAGGATCAAATCCTACTCATATACAAAACACTTATCATAGTTCCCTGCTAGTCTCCTCCCCTCTTCATCCCCTTCTCCTCCTTCTCTTCCTCCTCCTCCTTCTCTTCCTCCTCCTCCTCCTCTTCCCTCTTCCCTCTTCCCTCTTCTTCCCTCTTCTTCCCTCTTCTTCCCTCTTCTTCCCTCTTCTTCCCTCTTCTTCCTCTTCTTCCCTCTTCTTCCCTCTTCTTCCCTCTTCCTTCTTCCCTCTTCCCTCTTCCCTCTTCCCTCTTCCCTCTTGAGGGATTAACTCGGTCTTCCGACTGTTAATTTTTGACATTATTCATAAACAGACCTTGCCACATCTTGTCAGATTGGGAAGAGGGATGACAATAAGTTCTTTTGGAAAGGGAGGGACACAAACAGCTCCTTCAACATGAGCTTTATTAGGAAAAAAGAGCCTTAAGACTCTGATCAGGGTTTGAAGTGAGAGCCCATTAGAAGGGAACAATACATGATATCAGAGACATGCATGGCATATTAAAGGGAAAGATTTCCTTTAATATCTAGAGGGAAGCTTCATAAGAGGGATAGTTTACAGTAAGAAGATAAGAAGTATCCATCCAAGACAGGATGATGGGGAGGGTTAAAAGGGAGCCTTCAGCGAAATTCCCAAACAAAGGAAAGTATCTAACTTTTGTATTATTTCAAGGGGTGATGGGGAAGTTGGGAATTTTCATACCACATGACTTAGTTCAACATAGTCAGTATGACAAAGAACACAGAAGAGCCAGGTGCTGGGTAAAACCATAAATTACAGGCTTATAAGAACCACAGCACAGAACAGCTTTGTAACTCTGTCTGAGAGAGGGATCGCCAGAGGGTTGTGGTCTGATTCAGACTGTGGGATCTTAGGTTGGCTCACATCTTAAAGAACCAGGCTCGAAATCTAACATGCATGTAGAATCTTCTTTCCATGCATCTTGAGAGTATAAAGTGTGTCACATAAAATGCCTCTCCCCTTGGCAACTTATTGAGCTATTACCAGTGAATGTTCACAAGGAATACATGTTTTAAAAAGTCATCGTGATTCAAATGGCATGAGTGCATCTCTGAATTTCCTAGCCCTGTGCAGGGAGAATGTCAGGAAATATGACTGTGTGGGTCCATGCTCACATCACACCCTGACATGTGATGCTCAGCTCGGACACCACAGCTTTCTATCATCAGAGGCAGAAATCCAGGGCTTCAATAGCGTGAAAGAGAAATTGTTAACGATCTGAGTGCATTCGTCAGATGTAGATAATAACTGTTCTCGGGAGAGACATACTTAGTGGCAAGGGTGTGGAGACTGTCAGATGGGTCCTTGACTGGAAAGAGAATAACAATCCCATTTCTTTTGGTGGTAGCCCCTCTGCCCAGTCTTTACATCTTACCGTCCTCCAAATCAGCTTGCTCTCAACAGAAGCTGCCACTTTCTGCTTGATGTGAGTTGGAATCTGGATATAGCCTGCTTGACACAGTTCTCAGCCCTGATGGCTTCACTCATTGCTTTGCTCTGGTGTATCTTGTCAGTCTCTGCTATCTTGCTGTAAGACTGAACATTATAGGAATTCAAGGACTACATATAGGCTAGGCCATATTCTTTCTGGAATACAAGACTATGAGGCATGGATCAAAAGCCCTGAAATCCAGTGTGAGCCTTGGCAGATATCTCACAGCTAAGGTTGAAAGTATTAGACTCTGCCACAGGGTTTCTACGAGGAAGCAAGCCAGTGGATCCTGTCTCCTTTATTAAGTAGCCTAGAGCAGTAGTTCTCAACCTGTAGGTTGTGACCACTTTCAAAAGTTGAACAATTCTTTCACAGGGGTCAGATATCAGATATCCTACATAGCAGAGAGTTACATTATGATTTATAACAGTGGAAAAATTGCAGTTATAAAGTAGCAATGAAAATAATTTAATGGGCGGGGATCAACTCAACATGAGAGAACTGTATTAAAGGGTTGTAGCTTCAGGAAGGTTGAGAACAACTGGTCTAGAGGAAAGCATAGCTCCTTTGTCTCTTCCTACATAATGAAGAACCCATTTCTTGTCCATACCAGCTCCCTCACCCTCTTGTCTTAAGGACTTGTGGCTGTGTCTTTCCATAATGTGAGGAAATAGAACTTAAAGAAGATGGGAGATTAAGTGGGCTAGGAGGATCCAGCCTAATTTCTTCTAGTCAATGAGAGCAAAGTTGGGGGCTTTCTCAGCTTAGATTGGTAAAAGCAAAAGAGAATAACAGGGCTGGATCCTTTAAAATATGGCTGTTCCAGAGCTACCCAGCAAGGTAAAGAGATTTGATATGTATGTGAGAGAGTGGAAAATGTTACTTCAATCTCCACTTCATTACCAGCCAAACACACAAGCACACTCCATCATCATTCCATGAACCCACCGAGAGTTTTTCTCTGGAACCTGCAGCAATCACATCCTACGTGGGTCAGGAAACTGAAACCAGACTGTGGACACTGCTAACACGAATGGAAAACTCAGATAACCCCTCCCTCACCTCCAGGCCAAGGTACCAACATCAGCTGCAGAGCCTAGGAGAAGAAAAGGCAGAAACATAGAACAAAGCACCGGATCAAACTGGATGGATGGGATGCTTTGAGATACATTTGGGTTTGTGTCTCAAGTTCTCACTAAACTAAACACTAATCAAAAAAATAAAACAAAATAAAAAAATAAAACCCAAAAAGTTAGCCTAATATATTTAGAGGAAACACAGCAAGGATTTTATTCTTCCTTGCACTTCCTTTCTTACCTAAGTCAGTTATATTTTCTGTACCTCCTTGGCCAAATTTCTTAACATCATAATCAGATTCCTCTTGTGAGAGGAGGTGGCCAAATCTCATGGCTTTGGGGGTTAAGAAGGCTAAGGAAGTAGCACTGAAACGTTAGTTGTCAGCAGTGAGAAGCAGTCGGAAACTTAAGTTGTCCAGGAAGGCGGTCAGTTATTCATTCCACTCCTCTCATAACCATAATCTTTCCTGCAGGGGAAAGAGAACACGCCCTTCTCGGACCTTCTCAGCCTCCAGGTCTCAGTTTTATGTAACTTTCTCTGCTAGGTCTATGTCAGCCACTGCCAAGCAGGCGGTGTCTATATTTTTCTTAAGTACATTTCCTGCCATTTAGTTTACAGTCCAGATCAGGATGTGAACTTATTTGTCAGGCTGTTCCTTATCTATGTCCAGCCTCTACTACCCTCCCTGAGGTCAGACCTCTTTCTGCCATATGCTCTCTCCCTCTCCCTCTCCCTCTCCCTCTCCCTCTCCCTCTCCCTCTCCCTCTCCCTCTCCCTCTCCCTCTCCCTCTCCCTCTCCCTCTCCCTCTCCCTCTCCCTCTCCCTCTCCCTCTCCCTCTCCCCTCTTCTTCTAATATAATTAAGTTTGTGCTACTTATATTTATCGTTTCTTAAGATTCTGAGCTTTTAAAGAATCTGAAATAGC
This sequence comes from Mus caroli, assembly GCF_978045245.1. NCBI lineage: Eukaryota > Metazoa > Chordata > Mammalia > Rodentia > Muridae > Mus > Mus caroli. The sequence continues at coordinate 15,356,916 of NW_028227273.1, read as the reverse complement.
TTGCCCTCCCACCCCCCTCCCTGGCTGCTTTTCTGCTTGCTTTGGCAGGGGGAAAGTGTAATGTATTTTATTTTATTTTTTGAACTTACAGAACTCATTAGTATAATTCAAAGAAATGATATTTTAAGATATGGAACTTTATGGATTATTGCCATCAGTACCAGATATTTTCTACTTGCCCCGTGAGATAAAATCTCCCAAAAATATGTTTCTCTAGCATCCCATTTTTTAGTGAGACAAAGCAAAAGCAACCCATGAATTAACATCAACCATCCCCTGAACTGGGTATCCTCCCAGAACTGAACCGCAGTGTTCTTGAAGATACAACAAATGTTAGGTTAGTAACATGTTTGACATCTACATATGTGGGGGGGAGACAAGCATGCCCAAAACCTGTAATTGAATAGCATTAATAGTAACTGTTGAACTGAAAAAGAAAAAGAATTTACATTTAAACATAGTAGTTGGTAGGCACATAAATAGCATTGGAAATAGTTATATACAAATTTCAGAAAATTTCCTCATTTCCCTGTTGACTTTGGCCAAGGTAACTGAAGAGATTCCATAAAGATGAAATCTCATCCCAATCCTATTATCTTGAGCAATTTCAGTGGTCAGCTAATTGTCTAGTTCCTGTCATTAGTCAGGGTTCATACGAGCCAGTATGGTTTTCCAGAACTGACTACCTCCTAAAAGACAGAAAACCCAATAGCTACCTCTCTTGACAAACTAGAGCTAATTGCATACAACAGCCTTGTAGAAATCATACAAAAGTCCCCAAAAGTTTCTTGATTTGGATCCCAACAGGTCCAATCTGGCCTTAGATATTTTTTTTAGAACTACTGACAGCAGAAAGTTGTAAATGATGGTCTTTCTCATGGCATCCACCAAGTATCCCTCAAATGAAGATTGATTTGTGGCATTGACTTGAAAAAAATTAATTTTAAAATATGTTGAAGACTACACTTTCGCTGCTCAAAATGGTCCAGCATCAATGTCATTAGTTTACTTAGTCAGAAGCTGAAGCCGTCCCATATCTAGTGACTCAGAGACTGGTAGCTAAGACCTGACGGAGCTGCAAGCATGCTAAAAGATGGGAATCATTAATGGATCTTGTAGATTCTCCAAAGAAGCCTTGGTGAAAAGAAGTCTGGAAAATGTGCACTAAGGGAGGACAACGATGGTCACTGAGTCATGCCTCAGCCATCACTGTGTGTAGGAAAGTCAGCCTATGACATATTTGTTAAGTAATGGAATGGATAAAATGAGAGACTAGGAGACTTTGTGGTAGATGACATCTTGTGGCATACAAGTCCTGCTTTACTCCTTCATCTTCCTGCCTTCTCTCACGTACTAAGTCACATGGGACCAGATATGAGAGGTCTAGACTTGCGTTTTAACTCTGCTTTTCTTAGTGTTGGAGAAGTTGCCCTGGGTTTCTACCTGTTTCTCAATCAGAAGTAAAACAAAACAAAACAAAACAAAACCAGGGTATTTTATTGTAGATGTCAGAAGCTAGAAAGGGTCTCTAGGAGGTGGGAGGAGAAGAACCCCTAAGCTAGGTAAGGGATAATTGAATGCGTGTAATATGAAAGTAGATGGGGGAGGTATAAATACTGAGAGTAGAACGGTTTAGTTAGGGATGGGAATACTCGGATGAGGAGTGTATAGAGAAAGGTCTAACCGAGGCTAAAGATGTGTAAAAAGTCTTATGGAAACTCACTACTTTGTACAGTAATTAGAAATGTATCAATTTTTAAAGGAATCTAAATAAAGTTACTCTGTATGGGTGGCTAATGCTTCTCTCAAAGGCCATGGGTTGTTAAGCAAAGATCCCAGTACCAGGAGTGAAATACCTCCCTATGGATTTGCTGATCAGAGAGGGCTCAGAGGTGCCTAAAACGACACAGGCTATTGCCATTCTTTTGAATGTCCACCAGAACAGATGGGGAGCCCCTATTACTGAAGGTACTGCACTTTGAGCACAGGACACAGAAAAAATCAAGCTAGAACTACCTTGAAAACTTCCTCCCTGCTGGCTAGTTTTCAAAGTGCTCTTAGTTGCAATGCAGGCTGCTGGGGAGGAAAGACTGTCCACGTGCCTACCAAGCTGCGGACCTTGCAGATGAGAATACTAACCTGCCAACTAAGATGTGCTCGCTGCTCAGTCATGGCGGGCATGTCACGGAGGCAATCAACTGCTGTTCTAAATTGGATTTGACGTCTTCTACATAGGGAAAAAAATTATACCCGATACTGTAAACCTGTTCAAAACCACAGCTGAGACGGTCAGAGGCCCCCAAGAAGGAGCCTATTTATGTTGTTTTATTAAATAGACATGTCAAAATGCCTTGTAGCTATGTATGTTTACATCTGTAGATTCGTGCTGCTCTTAACCTTGGTCGGAGAAGCATTGTTTTGTACTCAACAGCAGTCAACGAAGAGACTCATAACCACTCAAAGTGCTAAGAATAAATAACTACTGAATCCTCAGCCTTAAACTTGGATGTCTCTATCAGTCTCCTTGCAGACTCGGGGAACATCACAAAGTTCAGGAGAGCTAAGAGGTTGTAAGAATTAAAGCAGGATGAGAAATCCTGTGAAGTGCTGACTTCTGAGTATGACATGGACAACGCACTCATAGATAAGAAATGGAGCTATGGTTACCAGCAGAAGATCCGCCCAAGACTAAACCAGTCACTACTCCAGCATTGGATAGGTAGGGGTCTATGAGGAGTGATTGCCACTTGATGGCTGATGAAGGATGGGGATTTGTTTTTCTTCAAGGTGCAACCACAGACAAGATCCCAAGATCCAGGAAATGACCCCCACACTTGCAAGCAATCACAATCAAACTCAGGGGTTATTATTAATGTTTTAAGATATCGATATAAGAAAGGGACTTTCTTGGAAGTAAAAAATTTCCTGATGGAGTTTCAGGGAAAGGGCATAAAGGAGGAACGTGATGAAAAATTGATGATCAAACTTATATAAATGTGTAAAATTATCAAAAACGCTACTTGAAGCAATTTTAAAAGTAAACAATACAACAGTACAAAGGAGTTAAGGCTTGTACTTTTTTTGTGCTCCGAAGAGCTCTTCTAGCTACAGAGCCCATGTGGCTCCTCACTGACTGCCGTCACTGCTGAAGTCATTGACCCGATTTCTCTGGTTTCTTCTGCTTTCCTCCTGTCTCTGCAACCCAAAACAGCCTGAGTTATGTTACCTCCTTCTGCAATGGCAATCCAGGGCTCTAGCACACCTAAATGGAACGTTTGTCACCTGCCAAAACACACTTAACATCTAAGGTAGTTTGCTGTGTTTTTCTTTTAGCTTATATACTCTCAGGTATTTATTGTTTGAGAGGGCACTAAATGTGCAACCTAAGTGTTCTATAGCTTTGCATGATGCTTAAGCCAGATCCCTCATTGTATCATCCTATTAGGATGGTACCCTAGTGTTAGTGTGATACCATGCTATTAGATACTTGATACTTTCCCTTTATTATCCAACTTAATTTTTACGCTTTTGAGGTTGTGCATTCTTATGCCCTTGTACCATTAGTGAAGTCAAGGCATGCAACGGGAATAACATCCCAGAACTGGAAGCAAGATGAGCCAGACCTCAAACCTAGATATTCTGTGTCAGGGAACATGGTGGTAGAGAGCGATAAGTGAACTGTGGCTGGCTTCCTCAGCTGCCTACAGAAAATGTTTCAGAAGAATCTTTCTGTTGATTTATGATATATTTTTAAAACCCAATGGTGTAATTTAGTTTATACAAAAGCCCTTGTTTCTTGTGCATGGGCCAACTCAACAGTGTAGTAAGGTTAGCCTCGCTCACAAGATTAGTCACGTGGGGGCTGTGCACAGAAGCAAAGCATTGTAAGCATCCATGCTGTCCATAGGTGATCTCCTTAAGGGGATCCTTTATCCTTACCTTCCACCAACATCTGTCCTTAACATGTACCCTATGCATGTCTACTCCTTGACCAAGTGGTCAGGTAGTAAACAAGATGTGAATGTTGGCACTGGAACCTATTAACCATTTACTCAAAAGAAGCAACCTGGTTCTGTTTTGCTATAGACTTCATTTTTTCCATGCACAAACTCAATGCCTCTATGTGACCTGTAGCAATCAAGCCTATGTCACCAATGTTCCCTTTCTCGGCCTTCTTCCAGTGTACATTGTTCAGGCCTATATCACAGAGACTATATCTCCCTACTTAATTCAACCTGCAAGATGTGAACGCAGGATAAGTTAACTCTGCCTAGAAACTTAATGAACCCTGGGTACTCATCAGCCTGTTGGGTCTTTGTGTGTTTCAGAGCTCCTGCCTGCCTTGTGTCTCTTGCCAAAGATGGGAGCAGCTGGGTGTTGCCTTCCAGGATGTCAGCCAGCTTTTCTTGGCAGGAGTAATGCTTATTGTTGAAGTTCCCAAGTTGGCTGCTCACGCTCAGGAGCCGATGAAGATGCTGCCGAGTCTCCTATCAAAACCTCACACAAAGTACTGGGGCTCCTGAACTCAACACATCGTTTGTGGCCCAAGGCTCATGTCCCATCTCTGTTACCTGAGTCTCCATTATTTAAATGAGTTCTCCCCTGTCCAGGTCTTGTGGGGGAACAGGCTGTTTGCAAAAGGACGGAAAAGAAATGTTGGCTCAAAGCCCGTAGGTGGAATTTGGGCCAGAAAATCTGCCTCCCACCTCTCTGCCAAGGCCTTTCAGCTCTGAACTGCTCTGTCCAACACACACCAGTCCTACTGCTCAGCCAGATGTCAGAGTGGGGTGGCAGGCAGCCTATCTGAAGTCAGACACACAGAGGAGGAAGCTGTAGGTTTGTATCCAGGAGAAGCAACAAGGCTTCCTCTTTCAGAGTCCAAACCAAGAAAACAGGTCTGCTGGATAAAACACCACCAAGTTCCATGACTTAGTCGCTGTGCCATAGCAAGGGAGTGCCTGGGTTTAGCAGGGGATCCGGCAGTGACCTGGACGTCAGGGTGAGCGGGTAGCCTCTCACATAGCCAGAGCCACCCTGGGCATGGTGTGTCTGCAAAATTGCAGACACATTTCCTGAGATAAAATGGCATGTATTAAGACATTCTAGAAATTAAAAACAAAAGGGGAACAGCCTCAGTAGGTCTTGACCCATGATATATCTGCCAACTTCTAGTAGCCTCCAGAGAACGGAAGAAGAAAGCCGCCTTTGAGACAACAGGTCTGCTTCTCTTGGCCACTATGTCTTCCTTTCTCTCTTCTCCACCCCCTGTTTTAAGATCTCAGCCATGTGTGGGCCTATAAGGTGATCAGAGACCATTTGACCAGAGCTCTGACAGGGTGAGCAATGGTCTGGCATCGGAATACCTAGGAGGCCACCTGAACATACACAGGACAGAATCAGGATAAGCATCATGGGCCAGTGCACACAGCCTACCTCCTCTCACCTTGTTCTCTAGCTGCATTGCTACAAGTCACTGCTATCCAGTCTACCAACCTCCCTTTCCATGCTCATCCAACCCAGTCTTCATCCTGAAGCCAAAAGGAACAGGTTTTCACATGCAAATGCAATCACTTAATCCTAAAATCTTGTCTCCCGGGTTCTCAAATGCACCCTGCCTCAGTCTCTTTTATGCATCAATCTCCATGCCTGCTCCCTCACATTCAATGTGGGAGGCTTATCCAGCCTCTTCCTATATTGGGATCCAGCAGACTTCCTCCTGCCAACAAGAAGTTACCCTGAGTTTTCTGTTCACTTTGTGATGGACACCCTCTCAATATCTCCTTTGTCTTCTAGCAGAGTCAAGTTTACCTGAAGAACTGCTACTCATTTTGCCTGTCCAGCTTCCCCATCCCAGGCTACTTACATCCAGGTGCCTGTCTCATAGCTCTCAGATCCCTGATACTGGAGCTCTCATCACAGGGGCTAGTACTCTCCTGGGGATCCCAGCGAATACCCCTGCACCCAATTTACTCCACCGTAAGCACTATGCCAAGTTTTCTTCCACTGGTCCTGGAACCGACCAAATGACCAGCAAATTTATTTATTTATTTATTTATTTTTAGTTGAAAGAAGTTAATTAACATGTTTAATTAATGAAATCTCCTAAATCATTTGGACATTTGTTCAGACAAGCTCTGCCTGTCACCACTCGTCCTAGTCTGAGGGACTATTCTGCCTAGGGATAGGGGCCTGGTGGGTGAGTGTGCAGCAGGCCAATCAAGGAAGAAAACATAGAGAGGAAAGCAGTCTTGCCAGGTTAGGGGTCCAGGGATATGTGCCCAGGTTCCTCAGATATGTGACATCCCTTGCTTCTATTCCCCGTGTCTTAGTAATTTAAAGACACAGCGTCTCTGCCCTGTACAAACTCCTTCACATTACTTGGAGGCCAAGACAAGGGTGTTGCCAAAGGCACAAAGTGAACCAGAGGATAGTTCACTGCCAGTTCTGAGACATCTTATGTGGGTGTGTATGCTCTAATAAAATGAGTCTTTCCTCATTTGGGCAGACTGCATCATGGACTCCCTTACTGCTTCCCACCTTCCTCCCTCTTTGCCAATCTACTAGGAACCATGTACTTCAAGCCAAAAGACCAAAGCTGCTTTGTCTTCGAGTTTCTGTGTAAATGTAAGATACATAGGCACTGTCTTAGTTAGGGTTTTACTGCTGTGAACAGACACCACAACCAAGGCTACTCTTATTAGGACATTTAATTGGGGCTGGCTTATAGGTTCAGAGGTTCAGTCCATTATCATCAAAGTGGAAGCATGGCAGCATCCAGGCAGGCATGGTGCAGGAGGAGCTGAGAGTTCTACATCTTCATCTGAAGACTGCTAGCAGACTACTGGCTTCCAGGAAGCTAGGATGAGGGTCTTAAAGCCCACACCCACAGTGACACACCTACTCCAACAGGGCCACTTTGATCGTACTTGACCACCTCACCCAGCTCCTCTCAGATCCACTCCCACAGCCACTCAACTTTGTGTCACATTTAGTCCATTTATGCATGTTGCCATGAGTATGTGGCCATCCACTGAACTTACGAAGGACCACAACCTTAAAGAAAACTGACTGTCCTTCTCCAAACAGCTATCACTTGCCAATAGCTCCCCCAGCTAAGGGTGGGACTTCAGCCAAACTCCTACCTCTATGCTAGGGTTTTGTCTCTCTTGGGTTCACATAGGGCTTGCCCAAACTGTCACAACCACTGTGAGTTGGTCTGTGCAACTGCCCTATTGTGCCCAGAAAATACTGTTTCAATGTAGTCACCCACTGCCTCTGCATCCCTTGATCCTTCAGCCCCCTCTGCTATGATGATCCCTGAACCTTGGCAGTATGTGTGTATGTCTTATGCAGATGCCCTGTTGAGAGCTCAGTGTTCTACAATCTTTTATTTTTGTGTACCTAGACCTGTTGTGGGCCTCCATGTTAATCGCTAATGACAAAAACAAACAGTCATTATGAGTCAGTTTAATTCCACTTAGCAGGATAATAGTAGATAGACTCTCCTCTAAAGTCTAGGACTTGTTATTTAAAATGGAGCTTTCTAGACTCTTTCTAACTTCAAGCATAAATATCAATCAGCAGCCAGTATCTCATAAGCCTGGCTTCATGATATTCAGTAAATCCTAAGCAGGTTATGATTTATTCATGAGCATTAGTAATTTAATTTATTAATCAGTGGCCATCATTGCATAAGCCTGGCTCCCTGATGCTTAATGAGATCTAAAAACATTGTAATTTACTCATAGGAATTAGTAATAAGCCTAGAACAATATTCTCTTTCACAGACTATGAACAGAATAAAAAGTTGTGAAGCTGTAGATATCTTCTCCTGGTGGTTAAAATAAAGAGACATATGTTCATTGTCAGACTAACATCTAGAAAAATAAATGGAACTTGGTTATGACTCATCGAAAAAGGGGCCACCAGAATCCTGGGCAGAGAGATAGAGGAGGTTAGCGACTGCCCTTCCTTTCTAGGCTATGGGATGAGAGCAGCCCAGCCTCTCTGGAGGACATTCCCTCTTCTCTTGCTGCATTCCTTGGGTCCCAGGCTAGCTGGGCTTCCTAATTTGGAAGTGACCACAGAGCAAATCTTGACAGTAAGCCCTCAGTGTCCTGCCATGAACTCTCTAAGAGATGGCCTCTAGCCCTGCTTACACAATGAGCACCTCCAGTTCACTCTCCGGGGGCTTTCCAGTGTCACCAAAAGCTTTGGTTCACCCCATTCACTGAAGTGGGGCCTGCTGGTGGACCCAGTATATATTAATAGCATTAGCCAGCCTTCCTAAGGGAGCAATCCCTGGGAAGTTGGGACAAAAGAAAGCATTGGGAATTGATTGATGTTCCCTATGGGGATAGTACAGTGTGGTACCTACCCTGACTAGTACTGCTCTGGAAAGAAAGAGTTTCCTGATCATCTGTCTCCTTCGCTTTCCACAGGCATTGATGGGCAAACTTTTATAGCCCAGACATTGGCTACTCTTTGTGTCTTCCACCAGATCTTGTGCCTTTCTCGCTCTGCTTAGCCTCACTTTGAGAAGACCATGGAGTCACATCTTCTGCATATGCCTAGATGCCTAATACACTGCTGGGCTCATCAAAGTCAGATACGCAGTTAGTGTGCTCAGACTGGGAAAGGACACAAAAAGGGAGGTGTGGAGGCACAGGAGAACAGACAGAGGAGGGCTCTAAGCATTATTTGCTCATTTAAGCTCTTTCAGAGGACTCTTGCAATTGAGTTCAGTCAGGGAAATATTCACAGCTTTCGGGTCAGGTTCTGAGACAGTGTCATGGTCTAATCTCATCCATTAGACAGCTCCATCAGACATGCCAGGGAGGTATGGGCTCCAAGTCACAGGAACATGAATCCAAATTTTATGGTCTTATTCATTGCATAAATATTGTTTTACTATTAAATGAGATTTGATAAGAATGCAGATCGTCACTGGTAGCCAAATGCAAAACTGATGTTGTTTTTGATCACTTTCGATTGAGATTGGATGCCACACCTAGCATGGTCTGGTCTGGAAACTTCAAAGGACAGACACACGAGCACATAAATGTACAGAAAGTCTGGGATTGAGTGGTCTGTGCTCCCTGTGATGGAAAACACCTACCGTGTACCAATCTAGAACCTCAGAGTGTTTATTACAGAGGGCATAGGAGGAGAGGTTGGTTAGTTTCCATGGGGCAAGCTTCAGGATGTAAACATCCAAGAAAAACAAGCTTCTTTCTGTACACTATTAACATTTGGACCAGGAGAAGGCTGCACCAATTCCTATTGGACTGAGGCACTGGGGTCCTCAACATGGCTGTGCTCATGTGAATAATACACACTCCCCCACGACTTCACACTATCCCTCAAACTGGAAACCAAATTCCAAAGGTAGAAGACTCCTACCAAACTGTACACAGATATTTGTGTCTGGTTTACACTCTGCCCTATCGAGCCTAAGTATCTGAAGACATAAGAGTTTCAGTGTAGAGTTTTAGCACCGAGCATAGCGCTCTGTACTTGGGTCTCACTACGTGTTCACGAAATCAACAAATTATCCCAACCAAGATCTTCCCAGAGTGCTTTTTAAGTCAAGGGCATTGGGGTGGTAAGTGAGCACTTGCTGATTTTTCAGGGCACATGACTTTAATTCTCAGCTCCCACATGGTGGTTCACAACCATTTGTAACTCTAGTTCCAGAGGATCCAAGGCATTCTTTTGGCCTGCATGGGTAGCAGGCGTCCATGTGTTGCACATGTACACATTCAAGCAAAACACTATATATATTACATATATATGTAATAAATATAAAGTAAGTTTTAAATAATAAAGGGCAGGTTGTTGTTATCACTGGCTTATTATACAGTAAATGATCATTCTTTTAAAAGTAGATGCCATTTTAAAGTAGAGCATCAGATGTTACCAGGAGGTCTCAAGTCAACACTAGAATGGCACATTTTGCTTTGAGTTGATGAAAAGAACAAAATACAAATATGAAGCTTATGACCCTTCAGCAGAAGGGCATGGAAAGAGGACGTGGTAGCAGTTAAGAAATTGTCTGTGGATGCAGAGGGTCTGCCATGGGGCACAGAGCTGGGGCCTAGCCTCTCTTACCCAGGATAAGTGGAGTGGCTTAAGGGATAGTTGTAGGGTAACTGTTAACTGCGACTCATAGGCTTTCAACTCTCTGATATATTTTTTCATAGAAATTCTTTCTCTGAGGAGATGATGATCATATACAGTGGGCAAATCATACTATGATCAAAAGCAACAGTGACATGTTGTTACTAAAGCATCATTATGCTAACATGTTACCACTGCATCATTATGCTAACATGTTACCATAGCATCATTATGCTAACATGTTACCACTGAATCATTGTGCAATGTTGCCATTACATCATTATCCTCTGCTGCTCAGGGAAGAAAAATTTCCAGCATAGGCAATTGAATTTCTGTTCCTCTGTAGACCAGATCAAACTGATTCTCCCCTATTCCAATTACATTGTCTATGCCCCAATCTGTCCTTATATATGCATACTATCTTGATCTATTTCATTTATACTTGAAAATTCAATGCTTTAATTTACCTATGGAACCTCAAAGGTAGATTGGAAAAGACTCAATGTACCGAAAGTATTTAGTGCAGAGTAACTGTTTTGCTCTAACAGGGTGATTTCTTTTCTAGGGAATGTAACCATCTTCCATAATAGAGGGGTGAGTTGAATTGGTTCCTAGTTGAGGCACTGTGATTTGAACTGTTATGCACTTGACATGAGCTGCCCCACAAAGGCGGTTTTGCCGATCTTCTAGTCAGGCAAACTGAGTAGCTCTTTTGCAACCCATTCTGAAACTCTCTAGCAATTCTTGGCTGAACCTGCAGCTAGGACTGCTAGAACCCTGTTCACTTTGGTTTTTGAAAATTCATTGCACACCGTGATTATAGACCGTTTGTAAAGGGTAAAGTTAATCTATTTGTGAAGATACATGAAGAAGGAATGTGATGGATAATGTGGTTATGGATTCCTGGATTATATGTTAGTTAGGTAATGACATGAGAGAGCTCATAAATATCTCGAGATAACTAGTAAATTATACATTTTGGAAGTATTTCCAACAGAGCAATCTTGCTTAATGCTCATCCATCTCTCATAGCTTGCCTAACCCATCAGTTTACTCCTATGGAATCCTTCCTGATTTCCTTGGTCCCCTGCCACAACTCTAGTCCCTGTCCTCATCACGTCATGCCTAACTAGTGCAAGGCCTCCTCACTGTCTTGGATCCCCCTGCCTCTGACCCATTATTCACCCGACTACCACCGCAAGGCTTTACTCTTGTTGGCAACATGCTCTAGTGGTGCTGAGGACTCTGTTTCTCCTGGACTTCTGGATAAAGTCCAGATGCATAGTCTACCAGTCTCATTGTCTCAGATCCAGTCTACCTACCTTACTTTCTTTTGTCAGACTGAGGTGCCCACTGTCTGCTCCAAAGAAGCCTTCCATCACTGGTCATGTGCCCCATTTCCACATTTCACTTTCTCATCCCCGGATGCCACCTTCCTCTTTGTCTATGCAAACTCAAACTCAGGATTGCATTTCCACCCCCTAAAGGATCCCCATACTCCTATGGTTTAGGTGTAATTGTTGCCATTGCTTTTGTTAGTTAAATAGAAACTCCCTGGAGGTGAAATAAGTTGATGCAAGGGGGATGGAAGGAGATTTTAAGTACTAAGAGTCATGGAGGAAGACGTATGCTGAGGCCAGAGCTCCATGTGTGTGATGATACAAGCACAGTCCCTTTGTTCTGGAACTACGCAGCTCCAGAAGGGTGGCGCAGAAGCTTTAGCTGGACAGTCCAGTTAACCATGAGGCTGCGATGGCCTCCCCTCCCCTGGCTCCCTGGAGATTGTTTCTGCATTTTAACTGTCCTTTCAAGCGCATGAAACATGAAGCAAAGGAATGAACTCATGAGCAGACACCAAGAAAGGAAGCTGACTTATTTCATTCTGTACTAGTGAAACTCCACTAGATGAAGACAGAAAGCACTCAGATGTTTGAGCAAAAGGATTCTCTGAAGGATATCACATATTGACAGAGACTATTTGTGGATTGTTGTCTTCTCTAACCTTGGTTCTTTTAGGTCAATCCCCTTTCCCGTGCCCCTCTAGGTTTACACCTGCCTTTCCTGAGTCAACTCAGTCACAGACAGGAATGCTCTCCTCTCTCTCCTTAAGCCTTCATTTAGTCTTCTTTTCTCATCAGAGAGGTGGGAACATCCATCTGTCTTGTTCTGTGCTCTTGGGCCTCCTGGAACTTTGCTCTAATAATCTTCTGGTTTCCCTGTTTTAAAGCTTTCCTTTCTAGTTCTTCATTTCCTCCACCTGTAAATGAGCATGGACATTTTTCTTGTTTATAAAACATGGCCAAAACTCCTCAGGTCTCTTCAAGTTAATTTGTTTAAAAAGAGTATTAACAGGGTAAGATGAGGGTGAGATGTTTGACTCTTCCTCATTCAGCCAACCAAGAAGATCCTGTACCTACGTCCTATCCCCATTAGCCTTGTCCTGGAACAAGCCATTATTATAGTTAATGCAATACATGTGTATACGCATTCATGCACATATTGTGGAATATTTCATACACATGGCTAGAGCTGATTTTGTACTGTTGTGGTTCCCAGTTTGAACACGGAAGCAACCCAAACATCAAAGTAAATTCACTAGGGCATAATATAGTTTTTTCCTCCATAAGGGAAAGTATACAACCTCCTACTTTTGGGTTATTTAGATATAACTGCTTAATAGATAAAAGACTAAGTATTTGGTCTCACCTTGGACTGTTGAATAAGTTGTTCAAGGGTCTAAGAACATCATGAACCAAGAGAGTTTGTGAAATTGATGTATGGATCTCAAACCCTATTATACTTTAAAAATAAAGCATTCAAATACTACTTAAGTCCCCAGGTACTCTATCCCAAATTAATTGCATCCTCTCACTGGCCTACACTTCTTAGTAACTATAAAACACTCTGTTTTTAATAGTTTTTATTACAGTTGGTTTCATTCTTAAAATATGCATGCATACATACACCTATGTTGCTTAGATCCATGTGACAGCATTCACTGACAGACAGCTGGCATCCTAGCCAACATTTTCATCTCTTAGTTTTTCTTATCAGCATTTCATATTCCTCTTTAGGTGTGACTAGATCTGTTTTTCTCATGATAGCCCTGAGACCCCCATCTACTACTGAATCAATTCACTTCAACACCTGATAGTCTCAACTTTCCCAACTCTCACCCTTTATCTGAACCCCAGCTCTATTTCACATATGATAGGAATGGCAACACACATCCCCCTGAATTGTTTTGGGGATCAAATAAAGATCAAGTGTGCATGCTGTGTCAACTGACCGTTGTTAGTAAACATTATTTATTGAAAAGACTTTTCGTTTTTATTATTTCTTCCTGAAACCTAAACATCATGAGTGTTCGGGAACTATCTGTTGAACATGAAATAAACATGTTTCAGTCAACTTCCAACACAAGTTAACAACATCCAGGATAGGAACTCCTACTAAATGATCTAAAAAAATAAAATAAAAAAATAAAACAGTCAAGTTAGCTGTACTGACAGCAGGAAGACACAAGCTTTTCACTTGCTAAAAGAGTAAATAAGATGTTCTGGGGTCTTGGAAACATTTGCAGTAGCAATGTGTGGGTACCAGCTTGGCTGGGCTGTTCCCCCAGCTGGCTTTTGTCAAGTGTTAGTTGGCTGACCTCAAGGCAGAACTGTCTGCCAAGGAAGACCGCAGGATTAGCTGGGGCCCCAAGTGGAGGCCCATTCCTCTGATGTGCACAGTTGCTTCAGGGCCTGGAATCCACCCCTTGCTTAGTTGCCAATGGACTTAGATTCTGTACAGCTGGCAGGAGTCCAAAGTTTACCCATGTCTCGCTGTGTGTTACCCATGTCTTGCAACTCTTTTCAGTTGCCTCTTCCCCTGGACTATTTCAAAGAGGACTGGAGAAATTAATGGCTGTAAATGATTATGTCCCTTTGGTTACAGTTTTGTATTCGTGTGTGATTCTGACAGACTGGTGTGGGGTTTATCATTTGGCAATCTTTTTGCTCTCAATAATTTGAGATGTGATACTCTGTGCAATGCTGGAGAGAAGCAAGATGTAATCAGTCTCAGCAAAAACTGTAGCCTCAAAAGCCTGCGATCCCTTCGAAATCCTCCTCTGCATTGCCACCCCCTGAGCTTCAGAGAAAGTCATCACTTATCTTCTAGGAGTGTTATAAACACAGAGACAAAGAACATACACACACACAGACACACACACCAGGAAAAGGTGCCCACATGTACAACTGTGTCAGATTAACTACATATATGTATTTCCACACATCAAAAACAATAAAGAATTATTGTGAAAAGAAATGCAAATTAACTACTCAATAGCAATAAGAACTTACCTCTCAAATGTCAATAGTTATGCTAACATTTACTTTAGGGAGGAGATAATTACAAGGTTGGAAAAGCCTAGTGAAGCCATCAGATTGTCCACGTATCAGCTGGTTTTCATCCAAACCAGTTTCTAATCGAAAGCAGGAAAGGCTTTACTTTCGAAGCAACCAAGGTCAGAACCTTCTGGGTTTTGTTCTTAAAATGGTTTCATGGCCTTGGTGACCCCATCCAAATGTCATGGTGGTGCCTTTGAACTTCTACATGTGGTTTGACTGCCAAGTTAAGCAGAACTGGCTGTCCATTTTAGTTGCAACTTCTACCTATGGAAAAATCTAGAAAGATAGGCATGGCTTTTATTGATGAAAAACCATGCTTTGTGAGCCACATTTGTATAGTTGGTTCAAGGAGCAGGGGAAGGGGGGAAGAAGGTTGTATCTAGGTTTGTATATTTACTTTGGGAGTCCAAGTAACTCTTTAAAAAAAATAAGCCTTTTCTCGTCCATTTTAGTTATGGCTCATTCGATAGCTTGAAGCTTCTTGCTGGTGTTGGTGAGAATAGCAGTCCGCTGCCACTCAAACATTCCTCACTGTTTGCAGAGACGTCATGGTGGTGTGCAGAGATAGCCCTTCTCCATGCTTTTGAATTCTCTTCTGAGGTTCTTTGTCTTCTTTGGGGTGTAGAACAACAATTGGTGCTGACTTCTCTCACAGAAGCTTTGCCTGCCCACATTCGAAATGCTTGCTTGTGTAAATAATTACTCTTAGCAACTGCTCAAACTCCTTGTTATTAAAAAAGAAAAAAAAGGTTTTAAAAACCATTCATTTTGTGTACTTAAAAATTCTGGGTAAAGTAACTACTGTTTACCATGCATCACGTAATCTTCAACCTTCCCAGGTGCTTTTCCTTGATGTCTCCTTTGAGTAACTACATAAAGTTGTTCCTCAGTCATGTGATATTTCAGGTATGAGCTTTTTGGCCCTTTGATCCTAACCTATCCTCTACAGTGTTTCTGTGACATTTATTGGGTGCTCTTGAGTGTTAGATGCCACACTGGGCCTTCTTGATACCCAAATGGAAAAGACGATGGATGAAGGAAATGACTTTCAACACAAATCTTGGAGTAGAACCAAGGGCTTGCCACCAGGAAGAGAATGACATCCAGAGTTTACTCTGCAAGTGGCTGGCATTTAAACTAGAACTTGCAAGAGCTTATCAGGCCAGAGAGAAAGAGGAAGGGGCTTCGAACTGACTAGGTTTTGGCTTTTGTTGTTGTTTTGTTTTGTTTTTAATTTGACAGAAGCTAGAGTCATTTGGGGAAAGGGAATCTTAAGAAAATGCCTCCATAAACAGTTCTGTGGGCAAGCCTGTTAGGCAATTTTTTATATTAGTGATTAACATAGGAGGGCTCTGCCCATTGTGAGTGGTGCTCCCTTGGGCCAGTGGTCCTAGTGACATAAGAGGCAAAACAAGAAGAAGTAAGCCAGTGAACAGCTCTCCTCCATGACTTCTGCTTCAGTTTCTGCCTCCAAGTTCCTGCCTTGAGTTTCTGCCCTTACCTCCTTTGATGATACAAAGTGTAAGATAAAAGAAACCCTTTCCTCTCCAAGTCTATTTTGGCCGTAGTGTTTTATCACAATAGACAAGTTTTATGTCAAAGTTGTATTGGCATGAAATGCAGGGCTGTGTGATGTGGGGATTATGTGGAAAGGATAGTTAGTGAAACACACCCATGAACACATGAATCCACACGTATAACTAAAGGTCTACTGCATGTCAAGTGCAGGACTAAGTATGTTCTTCACTACCTCATTTCACTTTCATGAGAGCACTATAAAGTAAGACTTTTAAAATCACCCTATAAATGAAGAAATTGTTGTCAAATGTTGAGACTCTGTATGACTCAAG
This sequence comes from Mus caroli, assembly GCF_978045245.1. Classification (NCBI taxonomy): domain Eukaryota; kingdom Metazoa; phylum Chordata; class Mammalia; order Rodentia; family Muridae; genus Mus; species Mus caroli. The sequence continues at coordinate 15,340,550 of NW_028227273.1, read as the reverse complement.
AACTCATTCCAGGTCTAAGGGTGTGCCAGGCATCACAGACTTGATCAAAATCTTGATTTGATAATTTTTTTCCTTTTAGTTTGATGCAGAAACAAGAGGTTTATTTTCCAGTGTATCGGGGTCAACCCTCCATCAGTCCCTCAAGGCGAGTGATGAGAAGGCAACCCCAAATGGCTATTACAAGCAGTTTTTATACATTTTAGGGGCACAGGTTGCATCAGCAAGGTTACAGTTCAAACTTATTGGCTAAGCACATTGGCCTTTAAATCTATTGGCTAGCAAGCGAAACATGCATTTGAACTCTACCTGGGACCCTCCAGAGGATCAGATGACTGACGGTACATTTAGAGAATTTTTTTACTCAAGAATATTCCTGTGGGAGGAGAAGGTAATGTGGCCTAGCCTTGACCCAGGCAGGAGGGGAAAGCTGTAAGGAGGGTGAGAGACTGGAAAAACCCTGAGGGTCCTTTATTCCCCCTCTTTTTCTTGTACAAGCTCCAATCCTGGAGCTATGGCCTGGGTCTTGGGTAACTAACTCATATTCTTCAGGTTCTATATTCAGGATCTCATATTGTTGGCATAGGACCATCAGTTGTACTGTTCCTATTCTCTCTTTTATGAAGGCTATAAGTGCCGGGCGGTGGTGGCGCACGCCTTTAATCCCAGCACTTGGGAGGCAGAGACAGGCAGATTTCTGAGTTCAAGGCCAGCCTGGTCTACAAAGTGAGTTCCAGGACAGCCAGGGCTACACAGAGAAACCCTGTCTTGAAAAACCAAAAAGAAGAAGCAGAAGAAGCAGAAGCAGGAGCAGGAGCAGGAGCAGGAGCAGGAGCAGGAGCAGGAGCAGGAGCAGGAGCAGGAGCAGGAGCAGAAGAAGAAGCAGAAGCAGAAGAAGCAGAAGAAGCAGAAGAAGAAGCAGAAGCAGGTGATAAGCTTGTTCAATATGCAGGGTCTAAAGGTCAGCAATTACAGGAAAACAATTAGGGGTCCTAACAAGGTGGATATGAGGGTGGTTAACCAAGGGGAGGGGTTAAACCAAGACTCGAACCAGCCCTGACTCTGTTTTCTTTCTCTCTTCCACTTGGCTAGCCCTTTTCTCACCTTAGCCATTGAATCCTTAACTACCCTCACAATGGTCTCCAGTTTGAGCTTCCTAATGTTTCGCACCCCCAGGTAACACAGAAAAACTGGTTTCCCCCTCCCCCACTGATGGGTCTGTTGTCAGCTTCTCCCATCTCGGGGGCACACATATATGGGGGTTTCTGTCAGGACACTCCTCAACTTCAGGTGTCCACACCCTAAGCCTCACCCTACAAGGCCACTTCTGAGTCATGGCTTAGATTCAAAAGTCCATTCCCCTGTGTCTGTAGGGTGGGGATATTCTAGGAGTCAAGGCCCACTGCTAACTTATAGAGACAAGGTCTGGCCACCAGGTATAAGGCAGATAGGTGTTCCTCTGTAGTGGACCAAGCTATATCCCCAGTGGCTGTGACTACTTGCCAAGTCACTTTGGTAGGGTTGTGGGGGTGCTGAAGCTCAGCACCAGAAGGAAGATACACCATAGCCATCTCATGGTTTCTCTGGCCTTGCAGAAGGGCAGGTGATTTTGAGCCTGAAGGGGTTGCTTGGTGTCTGCTATCCAGTTGGCGTCAGGCACAGATGCTGGTCTGACATGAGTTACGTGAAACTAGGCAGTTATTCCATCCACTTTAATGGCACTCAGGGTGGTCAACAACACCAGGAATGACTCTTTCCACTTTGCTTCCAAGTTTTTAGCATGATGCCTCTTAACATATACCCAGTCTCCAACTTGTTACTCATGTGAACCTCTGGGGTACCTGCCCCAGGTATACAGGGCATTAAGTTTAGGCCAAAATTACTGATCTGGAAAGCTTGCAATCAAGCCATAAGATCCTTGCCAGCCTGAAAAGTCACTCTGGAGGCAGGGGGGGGGGTGGTCAAGAGCTAGAGTCAAGGGAGTGGGGCTCCCATACAGGTTCTCAAAAGGGGTCAGGTTAAAAGGGTAGGGGGTGTTTCAGGCTTAGAACAGGGCTGGGGGAGGAGCACCACCCAGTCAGCGCCTGTCTTCAAGGACAATTTAGTTAAGGTCTCTTTTAGGGTTCTGTTCATTCTTACTACCTGCGCTGAGCTCTGGGGATGGTACACAATGGAGCCTTCAGTTAGTCCCCAGTATCTCTGCCAATACCTAACTTACCTTAGAGACAAAAGCAGGACCACTGTCTGATCCAATTATCTTGGGCACTCTGAACCTTGGGAAATTTTCCTCTAATATCTTCTTGGCTACCATGGTAGCTATTTCCTGCTTGGTGGGGAAAGCCTCAACCCATCCAGAGAAAGTAACTACAAACACTAGAAGGTATTTGTAACCATATTTTTCTGGTTTATCTTCTATAAAATCAACCTCCCAATACACTCCAGTGCTTTCTCCCTTAGGTCTTTTGCCCTGTTTACTCTTGGCCGCATAAGCATTCACTTGTTGGCATATCCTACACTGTTCTATCTCTCTGGCCCCAAATCTTAGTTCCATGTTATATAACTTTAGATTCCTTAACTTCTTGGACGTACTTTTTATCCCCTAAATGAGTCCATTTGTGCATTTGGCCAAGGAATTCTTTTGCTTGCTTTCTGAAGAATATAGTTTTTCCTTCTTGTGTGCACCATTGCCCTCCCTTCTCTAGGTAATAGTTGGTAGGGTGGATAGCAATCTGAGTTCTTTCTTCTTCTGTATATTTAAGTGAGAACATCCCTTAGTCCAGTCCCATTCCCCAGCAGGTGCCTCTTGCAGGCCCATAACCAGGATAGGCTCCTGCATAGCCACTTCTCGAGCCACTTGATCTGCCTGGTTATTGCCCCAGGCCATTGAGTCTCTTCCCTTTTGATGTCCTAGACAATGAATAATGCTCACAGTTATTGACTTCATCAGGGCATCCAAGAGATCCAAGATTTCCTACTTGTTTTTTATTTCTTTTCCCTCTGATGTGAACAGTCCTCACTCTTGGTATGTAGCTCCATAGACTTTGGCTGTGGCAAAGGCATACCTGCTATCCCCGTAGATGTTAATTTTCTTGCTGGCCCCAAATTCCAAGGCTTTTGTGAAGGCAATTAGCTCTGCTTTCTCCGCCAACAGGCCAAGGGGTAGAGATCCCACCCAGATGACATTTGTGCCATCCACCATGGCAGCACCCACTTGTCTCTGACCTCCATGGGAAAAAAATTCTCTTGCCTTTAAACTAGGTAGCTTTGGCTCCCAGCAGGGGTCAGTTGGAGAGGTCTTTCCTCCACCCATGGGCTCTCCTTTTGGGCCCGTTATTTGCTGCACACTGGGCAGGAAGTATATCTGGGCCACCATCTTGGAAAGTAAGTCTTACTCCAACAGAGGGTATGGGCAGTCTGGGATGACCATAAATGAATGGGATACCCAGCCCATCAGTAGATCCACTGTTCTTCAAGTAGTCCATGAATACATTTTGGTGCCAGTGGCTCCCTTGACCCACAATCTTTTCTTGAAAATGGGGCCATTGGCTTGGAGGAGGACAGAGTGTTGAGCCCCTGTGTCCACCAAGAATTGAGTGTGTTTCCCCTCCACTCTCAGTTACCCTAGGTTCAGGGAGGGGGTCTGAACCCCATCCTCCCTAGTCGCTGTCTTCCCCCAGAGCTAACACCTTTGCCATTTGGGGGCGCTTTGCCCAAGGCCTGGGATTTCCTGCCCTCAGCTTCCATTTGTTAGGGCACTCCAGGGCCTAGTGGCCCCTCTCCTTGCAATATTCACACTAGTTCTCCAGACTCCATATAGTCACCATGTTAAGGCACATCTGCCCTCTACAATTGGCCACACCAGACCAGAGACTTTTCAGCCAACACTGCTTGTGAGCCAAAAGTGAAAGCAAAAGACAGAGAGATAAACACAGACAAACACAAGTAGGCACATGTTGCCAAGCTCAGTCTTTTCCCCTCCAATCAGTCTCCTTAAATCCCAGACAAGCCCCCAAATGTAAGGCCATGACCCTCAGTCAGTAGTATTTACTTCAAGACACCCCCGAGTGAGACACAGAGATGCAGATTGATACAAAAGCAAGAGGTTTGTTTTCCAGTGCATTGAAATGAGAAGGTGACCCAAAGATTTTATCTTAATGGCTGTATAAATCTGTCAGGCAAGGCTATCTAGGTCCTTCCATGCCATGTAAAGTCTTTGAACTTTGTCTTGTTGCTGATGGACACCTCTGACACCCTTCTAATACAACAGTGAAAAGCACTGACAAGTTTCAAGAAGCACGACAGGAAGTGGAACAGAATTGGAGTGAGAAGAAAGAAGAGATGGGAAGGCCAATCATAATAAGGATGTGAGAACAGCCTGATCAAAGAACAGCAAGGAGCTGGAGGAAGACAGAATAATAGAACATAAACATCAACTTAAAGATCAATCAGAAATAAACAGGAAAGAATGGGGATGCCAGCTATAAGTAAGTATGTCTGTGTATTGATGAGGGTTGAGGAATGCCATTACCTTGGTTCATTCTTACAAGCCATGGAACCTATATATCTAGGACAATTCAAGAAGAAAGGAATACTTTAAGTTATATAATAATTTACAAAATCTTTAGGAGAGCCAGAGAACCAGGTTTAGAAATGTTCCAGACAAAACTAGACTTTAATTGCATCAACTGAAACTGTTCATAACTAGGCTTAGGCACTTCAGTAACTGGGTATTGGCTTCCTATTGCTGCTATGGTCACAGGAGCTGCTATGCTGCTTCTGTGTTAGTTTAAAGCAACACAGGGTCATTCTTACAGAAGTCTCTGTACGTATTTCATTATCAAGGCTGGGCCATGGCTCAGTGGTAGAGCGCTTACCTAATATGCATGAAATCCTAGGATCATTCTTCAATAGTACCAAATAAAGTAAATAAATTTTAAAAGGTTTTATGAGGGTTACAGTCTTTTTCAGACAGTTCTGGGTGCATAGGATTTTCTTTGCCCTTTCTAGGTCCTAAGGGCGGCTGGCATCCTTCTTTTATCAGTGCCACCCAGATAATACAGTAGAGCCTCTCAACCCCCAAATCCTCACCTTTGTCTATTTGAAGTACATATTCCGGTACTGGGGAAACTTGGACATGGATATCTTTGGGAAGTCATTGTTCTACTTCCCATGGTACCTCAATTAATCTCTCCAACTCCAAGATCAGGATACTCCCTGCCTGTTCCTGAATTCCTGGATGTCACAGTACCCAGAGTAGCTGCAGCACAAGCACGTGTCTTCATTTCCATATTTTCCAAATCCCAGCCTTGTGTGGTTGACTGTAGTCAGGGAGTCTGGATCACAAGAAAATAGCTGCAAGGGAAGCTGGAAAAGCAATAGCTAACTTCTTCCTCAGGCCCCATGAACAGGCCCCATGCCTTACACTCTGTTTTATTTTCTGATTCCTGGATTTTTTTTGTCTTTGTTTTTGTCTTGGTTTGGTTGGTTGGTGATCAGTATAACTTGTCCACATTCTGACCAGAATCTGATTTTTATCTCCTGCTTGCTGCCATGTCAGAGGACTTGGTATGTTTTTTGTTTTCAGTAATACATTCATCTGAACAACAGTTCTGTGCTGAATGATCCATGTGACAATTCCAAGTATTGGCTGGCTGGACATTAATGAAATTATATAGGAACTAAGCTATTCAACTCCATTTTCCCCTTTTCTATATGCAGTTCTGTCTAAATTCTTACTGTTGCCAGAGAAGCCTTGACTCATTGCTCCAGGTTGTCACCCTTGCACAAAGATAGTGGCAGGGTGATCTGGGGAAAGGATCAGGGCCACATTGGCCTACTTTCCTCCAAATTATTCAAAGAACAACATGTCTACATGTACCTATGAAACACTACTTTTCAAAGCATGGCTCCAGTGCAGTAAACACACATTTTCTTTTCTTTTTTTCTTTTCTTTTCTTTTCTTTTCTTTTCTTTTCTTTTCTTTTCTTTTCTTTCTTCCTTCCTTCCTTCCTTCCTTCCTCTTTCTTCTTTCCTTCCTTCCTTCCTTCCTTCCTTCCTTTCTTTCCTTCCTTCTTTCTTTTCTTTCTTTCTGATTTATTATATGTATGAGTATATGGTTGCTATCTTCTGACACACCAGGAGAGGGCGTCAGGTCTCATTACAGATGATAATGAGCCACCATGTGATTGTTGAGAATTGAACTCAGGATCTCTGGAAGAGCAGATAGTGCTCTTAGATGCTGAGCCATCTCTCCAGCCCAACATATATTTTTCAAGCTACAAAAACAAGACAATTTAACTTTGACATACTACAACCTTTTGTTCTGATCAGTGATTGATATGACACAGGTTTCTTGAGTGACCCCAGCAGCATTTTAACTTTCAGATATATTTTTAGTAGGGAAAACAACGTTTGTCTTGTCCAAAGAACCATGGGTAAAACAACAGATGAGTTTGTACCTTAAAAGTTGCACTTTTTAAACTTTTAAAACTATCATGGACCAAAGAACTGTGTGTGTGTGTGTGTGTGTGTGTGTGTGTGTGTGTGTGCACATGCTTGTATGCATATGTGTATACACACACACACACACACATACATGAGATGGTAGTAATGCTAGGAAAGAGGAATACATGAAGCTGCAAAAACAACAACAAAATTCTTAGCATTTTAATGGCCTTGTCCAATCAGTATTCACCCCAAATACTAAAAAATAACTCTACAGCACACGCAGGCGTTTGCTTCTCTTTCTTCTCAGACAGCACCCCTAACCATCCCTAAAGTGCTTTCCTTTTGTTCTGAGTTGCTCACTAAGCTGCATAAGGATAAGGAGAATCTTTATGAGCAGGTGTTGCAATCAAATAAAACTGACAACAAAAGAAATGGTGGCAGATAATCACGAGAGGGGCAATCCAGCCTGGAGAATGATCAGCCGAGGATGCTAAGCAGCAGAGCCCACAAATGAGTGTAATTACTTGTCTTTTAACACAGCCAAACCATCTCGCTCTACCTCTTAGAAATGCTCCAGGATCTAAAAATAGACTATGCTTAGCATCTCATACACATGGAATTCAGCTTAAGTCCTTCTCCAACATGACTTATTTTTGGTCCTGAGTCTCCACTCTTTCTGTCCCTTCCCCCTCTGCAGCCCACTGAACCAGTTGCTGCCCTTCGTTGTCAAGTTTTTCTCATCAAAAGACCAAAGTGTGCATCCCCTTCCCATATCCACCAACATACTACAGTGTGCAATATGCTCTTTCCTAAGATTCTGGAATGGAAGTTCTTCAGCCCTGTAGAGGTCAGCTGGACCCAGGAACCCTTGTGTCTAAGAATTAGGGATTAACAGCTGAGATGGGAGGTGAGTGGACAGGGGCTCTAAAGTTTGTTTTCCATGGTGTTTTGCCTTGACAGTGGGGGAGGGGCTTAACAAGAGCATGGAAAGTAAATGGCAGCCCCAGCTGGCTGGCAGGCCTGTGTCCTATCATAGCATTAACCTTTGTGACCCCAATGCATGCCATAGGACAATTAAGGCCAGCACAACTGGCCCTAAACTCTTAGTACATGCTTTTCTACACATAGCTCATTCAGAGAGCTATGGAATTCCAGCGAAACCAACCATTTCCACGACTGCCACCACCCCCACAAAGATTTCTGTTAGAAACAGCAATAGGTTGAATTACTGAATGCTTGCAGCAGAGCCCAGGGAGGAGTTACAAGACAGTTCAGCACCTCCCTTGGAAGTGCAGAAATGTCATCTTCTACCTCCACCCATCCGTCCTGGCATGTTTTCATACCTTCTCTGTTCTACCTCAACCGCACCCTCTCTCAGGACCTTCAGTCCCTGGAAGTGCCATTTCAAAGGCAGCCACTAGACTTGGAAACAAGAGAAGGCTTGGGAACACTAAGGATACACAACAAAGACTTTTATGATTTTTATGCCCAGATCTCTAGCTACTAAGCTCTCCTCTCTGACCTGGACACGGATCTCCTTTGGTGTCTCAGAGTCTGAAGGCATAGAGTAGTTCTAAAAATCCTCCTGGGACTCTCCCATTTCTCCTCAGGGAAGCTGGCCATAGATAATGGTACTATCAGCCTCTCTGAGATCTCCTTTGATCATGATGTGGACCATTATCTGTGAGTACCATGTGTCCCCTTCCTGAAACCTCCATTCTTGTTTGTCACTATTGCCATCCCTTCTCCGGCAACAGAGCACCTGGCCCTGCTCTTCCTGTTAGCTCCATACTGTCAAACCATATCATCCAGATCCTAAAAAGGTCAGGAGAGGGTGAGAATAGCCAGAAGAGGAGCCAAACATATCTATTTCCATCAAGGATAAATAGCTAACATCTGGGATGCTTCATCTTTGCAATTGCTGGTACTTTCAGCAGCATCTGACACTCATTCAGCAAATATTTATCCGGAGCTACCTCTGTGTAGCTGCTGTTCTGGACTCCAGGAAATTAGGGAGAAAACAAACAAACAAACAAACAAAGGCCCTGACCTCATGTTGCTTCTACCTGAGGGAGGAGCTAGGCAGTGGACAAGAAGACAGGAAGATTACAATCAGTTAACGACGTACAAGGGACACCTCTCTCCCTTCTTCTCTCTTCTTGCCCTGAATTGGTACAACCATGCTTTCTTCTTGATTCTGCACGGCTGACCCTTCAGCCGTTTTCCTTGAGTTGTGCACATCGAAGATTAAGGCCTTCTACTGAACCTGCCAGGGTGTCTCTTCACTTTCAACCAAGGACCCAATCCAGCTGAGTGTGTTCACCGCCACGAGGGTCTCCTGAGGCTGTGCACTTTGGAAATTGCACTTGTTGAGGTTTGGATTGGGATGAGTCTCTTAGAGCAATGAGAGAAGGGCAGGTTGGTCAGTGGAGACTATAAGACCAAGGGTTTAGCTTTGCATTTAATGAGAATAAACTCTGATATGAAAAGAAGAGGCATAGACTCGGTAGCCTCATATAAGAACTGGGGATGGGGTTGGAGGGTGGCCAGAAAATGAAGAGATTCTGATGAAGATCCATCAAGGGGCTACAAAGTAAACCCACAAGCTGTTGAGTACCAGGAGCCACAGAAAGAAAGCATGGTTTCACAATGACCCCCTGGAACTTTAAGAATGTTCTTATATGGTGTAAACAAAGGGACAGAGCTTCGCATGTCTCTGCCCACCTCTGACAATGTCCGATTGAGGAGAGAAAGAGAGCCCTGGCTTCGTACAGGGCTACACAGGGCAGAGAGCAAGGTGGCCACACACTCTGCCTGCCTTCTTTTCTCTGAAAGGGCTCTTTGTAACTTCTCTGAGGAGGAAACACCTCCTCGGTGGAGAAACATTTGCTTCCTATTAAACGTACTGTTACTTGGAGCCCAGCTCCTTGCCAGCCTTCCCCATAGTGGGCAGTGAGGGAAAGAGGAGGAGGCGGCACCCCAGGGGCTGCCTTGGCAGGAGAGGCTCCAGAGTGCAAAGCCTCGTGGCCTACAGGCCCCCAGCCCAGTTTCTCTCTGCCAAAATCCTCTTACCCCCTATCCCATCCCCTCCCCCTCTCCTCCCCCTCCCCCCTTCTCCTCCCCTTCCCCCTCCTCCTCCAATCTTTCCTCCCTGTCCCTGTATGAAAAGCTTTCGAGATGGCAAAAGGGCTAGTCAGTAGTTTGGCTCAACCTTTTGATACCAGAAAGACTAAAATGGAGTAGTCTTCATTTTGTAGCTTACAGGGAGAAAGATAAGCTGCAGCTGTAAGAAAGAAAACAAGAATAAATCAAACTACAAAAGCCAGGTTTATTCTGCAAGCCACCCAATCAACTCTAATCACAAATGTGTTCGGGTCCTAAAGAAACATCTCTTGGGATACAGGGCTATACTCTGGTGACCTTTGAGGGAGCCAGGCAGAGTTCTTTCTAAGCAAATACTGATAGAATCAATCTGTCTAAGCCAGTGGTTTTCAACCTGTGATTTGCAACCCCTTTGGGGATCAAACGACCCTTCCACATGGTTGCATATCCTGCATAGCATATATTTATGTTACAATTCATAACAGTAGCAAAAAAATACAATTATGAAGTAGCAACAAAAATAATTTTACAGTTGGGGGGTCACCATAGTATGAGGAACTGTATTAAAGGATCATTGCATTAAGAAGGTTGAGAACCACTGCTCTAAGCAAAAAGCTGGCAAAGCAACATTCAATAACCAGGAAACCTAAGTCCCTTAACTCCTGACCAAGTAATGGAACAGGTAACAGGTCCTACCTGGTGAGATCTGAGAAGCTAAGACTGGCCCTGGGATGCTAGAGTGGGGGGGGGGGAGTGGGGGGGTAAAGATTACAAGACTTAACTCTGAATAGGAAATAGTGAAGAACTACAGTCATTAGCTATGCCTTTCCTGAAAACCCACAGAGAGCTTCGAGATGCTTTGTGGCGTCTGTTACGGTTTAATATGAACTATTCTCTAGAGAAGATTCCACCCCTGACTAGTGGGTGCTGTTGTGGGACGTTATGGAACCTTTGGTTGTTGGACCTTGCTGGCAGCGGGCATTTACTAGAGGCAAGCCTGGAAGGTTATTTTAAGTGTTACAGCTCTGTGGGGAAAAGCTTTTCTGGTAGAGGTGACAAGGCTCTAAAGCAAAGGCTTCTATGGAAATGTTATAGCTCGCGGGGGGTGGGGGGCGGCTTTCTGATGAAGGTGTCATAGCTCTAAGAGGAAAGAGAGGGTAATAGTTCTTTTTTTTTTTTTTTTTTTATTTTATTTTTTTTTTTTTATTACATAATTTCCTCAATTACATTTCCAATACTATCCCAAAAGTCCCCCATAGCGCCCCCCACTTCCCTACCCACCCATTCCCATTCTTTTGGCCCTGGCATTCCCCTATATTGGGGCATATAAAGTTTGCAAGTCCAATGGGCCTCTCTTTCCATTGATGGCCGGCTAGGCCATCTTTCCATACATATGCAGCTAGAGACAAGAGCTCCAGGGTTCCAGTTAGTACATCATGTTGTTCCAACAATAGGGTTGCAGATCCCTTTAGCTCCTTGGGTACTTTCTCTAGCTTCTCCATTGGGAGCCCTGTGATACATCCAATAGCTGACTGTGAACATCCACTCCTGTGTTTGCTAGGCCCCGGCATCGTCTCACAAGAGACAGCTATATTTGGGTCCTTTCAGCAAAATCTTGCTTGTGTATGCAATGGTGTCAGCGTTTAGAAGCTGATTATGGGACGGATCCCTGGATACAGCAGTCTCTAAATGGTCCATCCTTTCATCACAGCTACGAACTTTGTCTCTGTAGCTCCTTCCCTGGGTGTTTTGTTCCCAATTCTAAGAAGGTGCACAGTGTCCACACTTTGGTCTTCATTCTTCTTGAGTTTCATGCGTTTAGCAAATTGTATCTTATATCTTGGGTATCCTAAGTTTTGGGCTAATATCCACTTATCAATGAATACATATTGTGTGAGTTCTTTTGTGATTGTGTTACTTCACTCAAGATGATGCCCTCCAGGTCCATCCATTTGGCTAGGAATTTCATAAATTCATTCTTTTTAATAGCTGAGTAGTACTCCATTGTGTAAATGTACCATAATTTCTGTATCCATTCCTCTGTTGAGGGACATCTGGGTTCTTTCCAGCTTCTGGCTATTATAAATAGGGCTGCTATGAACATAGTGGAGCATGTGTCCTTTTTACCGGTTGGGACATCTTCTGGATATATGCCCAGGAGAGGTATTGCTGGATCCTCCGGTAGTACTATGTCCAATTTTCTGAGGAACCGCCAGACTGATTTCCAGAGTGGTTGTACAAGCTTGCAATCCCACCAACAATGGAGGAGTGTTCCTCTTTCTCCACATCCTCGCCAGCATCTGCTGTCACCTGAATTTTTGATCTTAGCCATTCTGACTGGTGTGAGGTGGAATCTCAGGGTTGTTTTGATTTGCATTTCCCTGATGATTAAGGATGTTGAACATTTTTTCAGGTGCTTCTCTGCCATTCGGTATTCCTCAGGTGAGAATTCTTTGTTCAGTTCTGAGCCCCATTTTTTAATGGGGTTATTTGACTTTCTGGAGTCCACCTTCTTGAGTTCTTTATAGTTCTAAGGGGAAGGTTTCTCTGATGGGAACGTTACAGCGCAGAGGTACCCTGGCAGCTGGGAGCCAAGAAATAACCACCAAGTCACACCACACAACAAACCTCACAGACGAGCCTATTCGGAAACAACAGACTAGTCTATTGGGAAAGACACGAGGTGGCTACCTCCGCTGGGGCGTGGGCAGGTCGATGCAGCAGGGAATTGGGCAGGAGTCAGGTTTACATAGGACTTGAGGGGAAGGAGTTTCCCAGGGTAGAGATTTGCAGAGCGAGAACTAGTGAGAGGTTTCAAGTCCTGTACTTGGAGCAAGACCAGGGATTGGTGGGATTTCACAATGAGGGGAATTAGCGCGTTTTTATGCTCTGAGATTGGTTGGTTTTCATGCTCATGGATTAGAGGACTTTTATGCTGAGGGATTGGTGGAGTTCTGTTAAGAATTTTCATGAGGAAATGGGTTAAGACTTTATAACCTACAATTATATCTGATTCTGGTTCTGGTCTGCGATGCACTTCCCATCCAGCTGTACGGTGAGTGGGTCCACCATGCCTTCTCTGCCATGATGGGCTGAAATCATGCACTGAAAAAGTCTTTCCTTCCTTAAGTTACTTCTGTCAGACATTTTGTCACAGTGACTAGAAAAGTAACGAATACAGTATCTGTTCCGCCAATGACATATAATATTTTAAGCTATAATGTTAATTAATTGATCCTTGCAATTGTCATGTAAATTGGTCAAGAGATAAGCAGTTCTGTCTACAGATGAGAGACCCCTGTCATGAAACACTGAGTGACCTACCCAAAGTTCAGGTCACTTATTTCTTTTGTTCTTATTTTACACACTGCATCCTTGTATACCATCTGGGAGACTCCAGAGCCCATGGGTGAGTGCTTTTGTTTTATTTTCTGGTTTGTTCTTGACAACTAAATTCAGTTGTGATAATATCCATTTTTTTCCTAAAGTTATGGTACAGAAATAAATTGTGTTTGTAGTGAAATTTTAGTTTTACTCTTGATAATGAGAGCTTGTATCTACTTCCCAACCTTCCCAATGTTGTGACCCTCTTATATAGCTCCTCATATTGTGGTGACACTCAACCAAAAAAATTTTTGTTGGTATTTCATAACTGTAGTTTTGCTACTGTTATAAATCATACTGTAAATTTTTTGGATATAAAGGTTTGCCAAGGAGATTGCAACCCACAGATTGAGAGCCACTGATCATACTATGGTTTCTCCTAGCATCTTAAATAAACTATACATAAGTCACATAATGTCCAGCTCAATTATATGCTTAATTTTAACCTTTCATTGGAATAAAAATATTTACTTTTATACCATTTTTGTGTGTTTTGTTCTGATGGGTTTTTTTAATGGCTAAAAAAGAAGAGATTGGTATATACAGGTAAATTTTTGTATCTTTTGACAATCAGCAGTGCCATCTACTGTCAAGTACTAAAATTAGGAAGTAACAACTTGTCAATGAATATCTGGGTTTAGGAAGGGAAAAGCAATTTCATAGTCTGGGACTTATTAATAAATATAGATTCTTAGGCATGGTTTTATTTTGTATTATATCCTTAAGCAACCTGTATAGTCATATAATCATATAGTCATATAGTCGTTCATAATTATGTAATGTTGCAGACCTCCACCTTTGGAAGCAGTATTAATTAAAATTAAAATAAACTCAGGGAACAACTCAATAACTACACATTTTCTCTTAGGCACAGCCTTCACATCTGTAAGACTTGAACAATTATACTTAGGAAGTGGTTTTGCTAACTAAACAATGTGTAAAATTTACTTTCATAGCAAGCACAACAAAAACTACTAGAGTAATATGGTGTCTGCTTGGAAGAATGGTAGATGTCAGACTATGCCAGGAGCCTTCTTCTCAGCCATCTGTGAGATGGATAGTCTCTAAGATGGCAGGTGCCAATGCCAGGATGATGTAGCTAAGCTAAGGCTAAGTAGGTCCAGTTATTCACCTGATTCCACAGTTATTCTCATCTCATATGTTACATCACAAAACAGGACTCAGAATACCCACCTCATACATCCCAGTGCATGCTCACCTCGGGTCCTCCAACCAAGACTTGCTTTTTACGTGTTAGTATGGATTCTGACCTTTGTACTTGGATAAATGAACCATATTGCAAACTTGGTCTAAGTTTGCTTACTTGTGTTATTAAAAGAATAAATCCGGGAATGCTCTAAAATAGCTCATCAAGGCAGAGAAGAGAGGCAGGGGCCAGAGGCAGCTGGTGACATTGCATCTTCAGCAAGGAAGCACAGACAGCTGGACCTTGGTCCTCATGTCCTGGTCTCCGTCATATTCATTCAGAGCCAGGCCCATGGGAGGATGGTGCCCTCAGTTAACCGGTCTTCCCACTTCAATTAACCTAGTCTAGAAGCTCCCTCGTAGGCACAGGCAGACTTTTAGTATCATGTGATTCTAAGTCCCATCAAATTGACAATGGAGATTTATGATCACAGGGTAGACAGGTGTGAGTCTTTCTTCATCATAAAGGATCATGGCTGACACTTCTGTACCAACAGCAAACAGGCTTTAAAAAAGGGAAGCACCAAATGTCTATTTAATAAAATATGGGGGGTGGAAGCTTTGATAATGAAACTCAAGGACTCCGGAAAAAATTGTTTTTTCTTCCTCCTCCTCTTCCTCTTTCCCCACTTCCTCTTTCTCCTCCTACTCCTCCTGCTCCCCTCCCCCCTTCTTTTCCTTCTCCCTCTTCCTCTCTGCTCCTCTTCCTTCTCCTCCTCCTTTTCTTCTTCTTCTTTGCTTCCTCCAGGTATTGGAGTCAGTTGTGTATAAATTTGATTGGAGAACAGAATATAATCTGATACCAGTAGACTGATATCAAGTAGGCAGCCAGCAAGGAAGGTCTGTCCTGATCCCTCCTGGCCTATCATGAAGCACTCTTTCCTCTTGGGTAACCAGAGTCTGCAGGGAAGAGGAGAAAGAAAATTATCTTTCCAGATGTTATGACTTGCTTTAGAGGACAACAACCCTAATTCCTGTGACTTGATTTAGGCAAGAGGATTTGGAGACAGTAGAGCAGGAGAGAGTCATAGAGACTGTCCCTCTAAGTCTAAGGCCTCCCAGTGTCCTTCAGGAGTTTATCATCCTCATCATGCCAAAACACCATAACGAGGGGCACTGCTATCTCAGCCCTAACACTCCTATGTGCCAAGTAGAAAGTGTTCTAGGTATGAATGGTACAACAAAGAAAAAAAAGAGAATAGCCCACCACTGTGGCTTTTGGAGTCAGTGAGGGTACCCAAGTGGTAGCGAGGAAGCTACTGAATAAGCTAATAAGAACTGCCATAGAAAAACAGCAAAGCTTAGATAGGAGACCAAAGATACCAGGAAGGACAGGCTCAGAATAGTCTCTGTGGACCAATGAGCAAGGAGCTGATGACATGAGGGGGGCATGTTCTGGCAAGAATTTTCTCAGAAAGAGGGAGAAAGCATCAGGGTCCCCCATCACAGAGGTACATTTGGCTCAACAAACACCAAGAGGCAGTCCTTTCCTTGTGAGTTGTCATATCTGAGAGTTTGTTTATTTGTTTGTTTGTTTCCTTTAGGGTGGCTCCATGATTCTATGACTTAAGGTACATGTAAGTGCTGGCCATGTCTGTGCATATAGACATACAGACATGATAGACAAACAGTCTGGTTTTACAGTGTGCCTCAGAACATGTAAAGAAAAGTAGCCAAGATAAAGTTGTCTGTGGCAAGGCCATTTCTATATTTATGACAATATGATTTATATTGTTTGAAAATATAACTGGATTTCCAGGCTGAACCACAGGACCCTACTTAATATCTAAAGAAGAGATGGACTGTGGGCATTTGTAACAGAATACACTGACAAACCAGTATATAGCATGATGTTCTAAATTCAATTTTTGCTCAGACATTCTATTGCTCTAGGATATATTAAAGAGCAAAGGGAAAATACATTACCTGTATTAGGAGTTGAATGAGCCTTTGTGGGTTGACCTGGAGACCCAACACATACTTATAATATTCTCTCTGTAGGAAAAAAAAATGAGTTCTGGGTTTGAAATGCTACACTTACAGACCATTTAGAAACCGAAGACTTCCTGTGGTGGGTAAGAGTGTCTCTGGTGGGAAAGAGCAGAGAGGGATTAAAGAGCAAAGTCCAGACCCTCTGAAGCTAGAGTGTTAGTCACGGAAAGACTGATCATGACAGACAACCCAGACAGAGAGTCTTGGGAGAGCATTGCGACCTGAGCAGCCACTGCTATCAAAACATGTAGCAAGCAGGCAAAGCCCAGTTTGCGGAGTGCACTGTGGAACTTCTGTGGAATTCAGCTGACAGAGATCTGTGAAGAAAGAGCCCCTCAAGTCCTAGGGTACTTTTCTCTTTTTAGGATATATGCTCTCCTTCCTAGGTGGCCTGAAATGTGTCTGTCTCTAGGACTGATATTGCTGATAGCAGGAATGTAAAGTATGAAAAATCACATTTGAATAGCAACATTGGTGACTCAAAACATGATTTGGTTTCAAAGCACAAAGCTTGAAAACCAAGCATTGTTCATAGAGAAAACTGGCTGAATTTTTTTTTCTTTTTTTTCTGAGACAGGGTTTTTTTTCTCTGTGTAGCCCTGGCTGTCCTGGAACTCACTCTGTAGACCAGGCTGGCCTTGAACTCAGAAATCCACCTGCCTCTGCCTCCCAAGTGCTAGAATTAAAGGTGTGCACCACCACCACTGCCCATCCTGGCTGAATTCTTTGATCTCCTTCTTTAACATCTAAAAAACTGAGACCTTACCAATAAATGCCTCTCTGGGAAGTAAGAAATGTGAGAGAAAAGATTTTCTCTTTAGCCAGAGGAAGTATCGGAAGAAGATAAAGAGGTGGAAATCCTTAGACAAGAAGCATCCTTCTTCTCGACTCAACCCAGGCATGCATTGTGTAGGTATGTATGTGTGTGTGTGCGTGTGCATCTGTGTGTGTGTGTGTGTGTGTGTGTGTGTGTGTCTGTGTCTGTGACTTTGTGTGTGTGTTTTTCTGTGTATCTGTGTCTGTGACTTTGTGTGTGTGTTTTACTGTGTGTCTGTGTGTGTCTGTGTCTGTGTCTTTGTGTGTGTGTGTATGTTTCTGTGTCTGTGTGTTTGTCTCTGTCTGTGTCTTTGTGTGTATGATTGGGTCTATGGCAGGGGACAGGGGTCCTGTGTCAATAGCCATTGCTCATGTTAACACCAATGGCCATGTGGATGTCCCTGGTCTGGTCTGCATTCTGGGGCCCCACCTCTCACCTGGACAGAGCAGAAAAGCTGGATCTGATGATGTAAGAATGATGTGAGCGGAGCTCGCCCAGCACCTTTCAGCTATGCAGTGGCAAGGGCACTGGAGCAATGGTCCAGCCCCTCTCTGGCTGCATCACTTTGGAGAGCAGACCCAGTTCCTGGCCTGGGAGACTCATGAGAGTTGGCTCCAGTGGTGTGAGTACAGGAGATCTGGTACCAAGGCACGAGAATGAAAGAGCTGACCTCACCCCTTTGCCAGGGTAGTGTTGAGAGCTGGCCCTCATGACATGAATGCAGGGGAGAGGCCCTTCCTCTTGCCTGGGCATCATGGAAGAGCTGGCACTGAGGGTATGCACACGGGAGAGGTGGCCTTGCCCCTTGCCAGCTGCTGCAGGTTAGAGAGCTGGCCCTGCCCCTCTCCTGGGCAAAGCAGGAGAGCTGGAATGGGGGCTGTTGACCAACGCAGCTACTATCCAGTCCCAGATCCAGGGCTTTCAGTTATCCAACCTTAACATGCACCCCTTCTATGAACTGCTGAAGTACATGGAGGGGCAGGTCCTGGACAGCCAAAGCTTCAGGATCTCCATGGCAACAACAAGACATCTGAGAGGAGTCCCTGTGAGGATCCAGTATTATTGATGTAGCAGAAGCCAGAGACCTTGAAGCAGACCAACAACTCTTTGCAATGAACATTTGCAAGTAAAGCTGTTTGGGCAAAAGAGTATATTGTGTGACACACCACAGGCTCCACACTAAGTCAGTACTTGCTTTAATTTTTAAAAATTATTTCTTATTTTTAATTTTTGGCCCTTGGTGGCGGCCCTAGCCTGGACGTTACCATGGCCGCAGGTCGTAGAAGCAGGCTAATCACATCAGGCTATTCTTCATCACCCTCGTGTCTCCAGTCCTACCGCTCTTCATAAAACACAAACCATTCCACCTCTCTTCCTCTCCCATCTCTCCAACGCATATTTATTCATCTTAGCAGCGCATGCCTACCCAAGCCTCATAGCAGCGAATGGGCCTCTTTGCTCAATACTTTTCCATTATATTAACTTTTTTTTTTCTTAAGCCCAGTGGTGGCATATAAATCCCACATAGGGGAGAGTGACACAAGAGGCTCAAAAATTCAAAGCCAACCTGGGGTACATAGCTGGACTCTGTCTTGAAGTAATAGAATAAAACAAAATAAGCAGAAGTTGGAAAACACTTGTTGTTAACTATATTTAAAAAGTTAGGTCTACACTGCTTAGTCTTATCTTAATTGATAACCAGTGACGTAAACTTCCCTTGCTTTGTTGGTTGTTTGTTTGCTTGTTTTAAGAAATCAATTGCCAGGCGGTGGTGGCACATGCCTTCAATCCTAGCACTTGGGAGGCAGAGGCAGGCGAATTTCTGAGTTCAAGGCCAGCCTGGTTTACAGAGTGAGTTCCAGGACAGCCAGGGCTACACAGAGAAATACTGTCTTAAAAAAACAAAAACAAACAAACAAAAAAAGAAATCATCTTATATTTCTAGTTCAAAAAATACTGAGAATCAAGAAAATGCTGGACAGACTTATTAATACGGTATCTTATGATACCTAGATATATCAAAGTTGTGTCAAGCTGACAAAGACCAACCAGGACAGTAGCATCTTTTCTACTCTGACATCTTTCTACCTACACTGGGCAGCGGATCAAAGTTGAGAGCCTTAGACCTCTCATTGTCTCAGGCTCTTGTGGAGATTGGAGAATCCTAAGGGCAACAGGACTCCTCTTGCCTCCGCGTAGCTGTCTTTCCAGAGAAGGCCACCAGGGGACTCCGCTCTGAGCCGGAAGGAACATGAGGACCCCTTGGAGCCCATTCAAGAGGACGATGGAAGGAGCCATTTAGAGTAAATAGAGTGAAAACTACAGGCGGCCACACTGGGGCCTGAAGGTTGGCAGTGGAAAACCCTGCTGGGCTGTGATCTCTCACTCCAAAGTCCCAAGTGCCTTTTTGCTTCCTGCCAAAGAAAGAAGCCAAGGAGGAGACCATGTCCATCGCCCTGAAGCAAGTGTTCAACAAGGACAAGACCTTCCAGCTCAAGAGGAAGTTTGAACCCGGTACACAGAGATTTGAACTGCACAAACGGGCTCAGGCATCCCTCAACTCGGGTGTGGACTTGAGGGCAGCTGTGCAGTTACCCAGCGGGGAGGACCAGAACGACTGGGTAGCTGTGTATGTGGTGGACTTCTTCAATCGCATTAACCTCATCTACGGCACCATCTGTGAATTCTGCACTGAGCGAACCTGCCCTGTGATGTCAGGAGGCCCCAAATATGAGTACCGGTGGCAGGATGACCTCAAGTATAAGAAACCAACTGCACTGCCCGCTCCCCGGTGCATGAACCTGCTTATGGAGTGGATTGAAGTCCAGATAAACAATGAGGACATATTTCCAACATGTGTTGGCGTCCCCTTCCCAAAGAACTTCCTCCAGATCTGCAAGAAGATCCTGTGCCGCCTCTTTCGGGTCTTCGTCCATGTCTACATTCATCACTTTGACTGCGTCATTGTGATGGGTGCAGAGGCTCACGTCAACACCTGCTACAAACACTTCTATTACTTCGTCACGGAGATGAACCTCATAGACCGCAAGGAGTTGGAGCCCTTGAAATAGATGACAACCAGGATGTGTCACTAACACTCCACCTCATCTTCTGGAAGAAAGGAACACTGTTTCCACCAGGAGGCCCCATGGGACAGAAAGTGGCCCTCTGTGGCTGAAGCCATCCCGACTTCCAGGAGCCGGAAAACCCCACAAGGACTTCTGAAAGACGTCTCTTACCCACTTCTCATGCTCTTAACCCTCTAAGTGCTGCTAACCAGGACCTGTGGGCCATGTAGACCACGGCATGAAGGACCAACCTTAACCCCTTTGGGCCAAGGACAGTGCAAGAGAGGCTGCTGCACTTCTGCCCACGTCACACTTCTGCCTGTGACCTGCCGCTAGGCTTTACTAGAATTCAGGTTTTGAGACTGAGGGGTTTGTTTGGTGGTTCTTTTCCACTTCCGTCTTCTAGACTAACTTCTCTGTCACTTATTTTTCTAAGTTCTAAGCAAACGTGGAGCTACCATATAGGCAGTACGTTTTCCTATCCCATCTCTCCTCCACTTCCTGGAGGTCTCTGGGCTTGTGGCGTAACCTTACATGGGGCTTGGAGCTGGGGGAAACCTGCAGTTCCTCTGGAAGTATCCATGCCGTTTCCCTCATGGGCAGTTTCACCAGGGACCACTTACTTGATGGGCTACATGACCTGTACCCGAGACAGGCCGTTCCCAGGCTACCCTCTGGGACGAGTCTAGATACAGGAAATAAAGCTGGTGTGTGATCTGTGATACCCTAGTTAGAATGTATTCTTTGTAGCCACCGTCATGTCTAGATGCTTCCATTAAAGATAGACTTTCCCATTTCCCCAAGAGAGGAAATAAAGTTTTTAAGTGACCAGTAAGATCCTTGAGCCAGGTTAGTGCAGTGTTTGTTCTTTATTAAGGGGTAGTGAGCCCTGGCTGATCCTACATATTATATTGTGGGGGCTTCAGTGACAAGACAACAGACAGTTGGTACATGTAGATTAAATACTTGTAGCCTTCCCAACTGACCCCTCCATCCTATTCCCCCCTCCTCATTCTCCCTCTCCCTCTCCCTCTCCCTCTCCCTCTCCCTCTCCCTCTCCCTCTCCCTCTCCCTCTCCCTCTCCCTCTCCCTCTCCCTCTCCCTCTCCCTCTCCCTCTCCCTCTCCCTCTCCCTCTCCCTCTCCCTCTCCCTCTCCCTCTCCCTCTCCCTCTCCCTCTCCTGTTGTCCCTCCATCTCCCGTACTATATGACACAGATGCATTTCTTTCCAGTGGGTAGGCTATAGTCAATCACCAAGGCCTTCCTGCTCTCCGTTCAATCTGTCCCTTCCGACCGTCAAAATAGCCATGCTGTGCTCTCTCTGCCTCTGGAAGCTTTAGTGAATGAAATGTTGCCTTCTCTGATCCCTTCGCAGAACTGGTTCTGACCACTTGACTAAGAGGTACCCACACTTCCCATGGTATCTGATTTTAATAAAGTATCTGTTGGTGGAGGGGAAAAAAATACTGAACTCTGGAAAGCATAGAACTCGCACATTTCCTAGAATCCAAAGTACTATCCAGTTGCTAAACAGAAATATACGTTCTGTATCTTTTGTTGTTGTTGATGATGTTAGAAAGATAAAATGCACCGAATTTGAGTAGATTTTAATCAGATGTTGAAAGTAGACATGATTGCAAAGAAACAAAATAGTTTCTCAGACACATTTTACAAGTTGGTGAGACACATCTGTTATGGAGAAAAGTACTATCAACCAAGTATGTTTGAACTGTAAAGTGAACCCAAAAGGTTCTCTAAAGAAGCAACCTTAGTCCTGGCCCCTGTAGTTATTTTCACGTATGTTTCATGTCTTTGGTACTTTAAGTGATCACAGTATTTTCAACAGTATTAACATGAAAGAACAAACACAAAGACTTGGCCTGTGCAATCACATGTCTCTACAGTCGGAGATGACAGCAGTCACGTGTGAAGTATTTGGTAATGTTAATAAGCGCCGTGGGAGGGAGTTGTTGCCTGTCTTCTGCATTTTACATTACAGTATGCTTTGAGTTTTGCCATCAAAGATTCATCCATACGAAATGCAGAACAGAATCAATGTCTGTCTGCAGATGATAATTTATATATTCCACTGTAATGAGAGAAGAAATTACTAGACTCTTCAGTTTTAAATTGAATTTTATAAATACTTACTACCTGAAATACTAGTGAGTATACATGGTTCACATATGAGCATATGAATTAAGGGACCTGGGCTCCCTGTACTCTCTGTTAGTTGAAATGCATGATAAACAAAGTTTGGAGTTCACTGACTTAGAAAATAAAAATTGCAATATTTTAGTCTGTTGTGCTTTTTAAAGATTTGAATTTTTTGAAAGATTTGCTTTTAATTTTTTATTTACGTGTGTGTGTGTGCGTGTGTATGTGTGTGTGTGTGTGTATGTGTGTGTATGTGTGTATGTGTGTGTATGTGTGTATGTGTGTATATGTGTGTGTGTGTGCGTGTGTGTGTGTGTGTGATCCTCTGTAACTGCGTTAGAGATGGCTATAATCCACATGAACTCTTATGCTCCAGAAAATCAGGCAAGCTCTTAGCTGCTGAGCCATCTCTGTACCCCCAATTTTAAAACGTTTAATTCCCACCCTCTGTAAATTCTTTCTAATTATGTCCTTCCATATATGTATAGACATATATAGGAACAGAGAATGTTGATAATTCAAACCATGGAACATGATTGCTCATGGTAAATTAATAGAGTAGTTCCTGGTTGTGATTTAGTTTGCCATACAGTTAACTTTTGGGAAAATGTGTAGATTGGTCTCATGTTTTGCTCACTAACAATGAATAGTTGTCCTGAGTTTTATTCAATTAGGCATGAACCAAAGACCCTCTCAGAGCCCCATGAACCTGAAGTCTTGCACTGTGAATCCTGGAATGAACTAATTG
Source organism: Mus caroli (assembly GCF_978045245.1). Classification (NCBI taxonomy): domain Eukaryota; kingdom Metazoa; phylum Chordata; class Mammalia; order Rodentia; family Muridae; genus Mus; species Mus caroli. The sequence goes on along the minus strand of NW_028227273.1, from coordinate 15,317,633 downwards.
TCATGAGCTGGTTATCAAGGGCCTTTCTACCAACGGCCCCCAGTCAGTGTTCCCAGAGCTCTGCCCCTCCGAGATGTTCTTCCTCCCACTTCACAGTCCTGCCTTTAATGAACAATCTTACATTTTCAGCTTTAACATAAGATCTACTTTTGAAAAAAGTTAGAAACTGCCTTCCCTTACTCCCATTTGCATTTCCCCTCAGTGCTCCTTTGGTTTAGTGTTATTTGCCAACCCACAAAGGCATCTCCTTTCTCACAGGAACATGCTTTACCCAGCTCTTTCTATCTCCATGCCATGTCACGGTGTTCCCTGGCCCACCATGCCTCCACTTGGTTCTTCATATTTCCTGGATTCCCTCCAGTAACATCTTTGTTCCTTTCCACCCGCTTAAGGCCAGAAGCTCCCTGGTTCTCTGTATCTGCTGTAGACTCCAGGATTGTGTGCCCAAAGTAGCTGACTAATAAAGTTGTGCTGATGTGAATTACCTAAGAAAGAGGTTGAAAGTCAAATACAAGGCTCCATTAGGCCTCTGTACCTTCATAAATGCACTCCAATAGTAACACTGAAATACTATATTAGCAAATAGCCTCACGTGTCCTAAAGACTCCTCTCTGATCTCTTCTTCTCGGCTACTGTCCATTGTTCCTGCCCCTCTGTTCCACTTGGATTGCTACACAATCTAGCAAGTAAACGATTTAAGTCCAACCCAGCAGAGAACCTTAGAGCCAACCCAGCCCTACACCCCAGCTAAGATACCGGCATGGCCACCCTTGCTGAGCTCCTAACTGAATCTTGCAATCTTCTGCCTCAGAGTACACAACAAGAATACACAGAGAGCCTTGTGAGGATGGGGTTAGACCATAGAGACAAATATTTCCTGAGATCTTAATTAGCCAGCATGGCCATTCAGATTGTATGTCTACATAGGACTGGAATGCTGCCTAAGCAAGGCCTGGGAAAGAAGGGGAAGACACAGCCCACAGGGATTAGCTTGGAGCTCACAATTTGGAAAGCAAACCAGATTACTGCGAAATAGCTCATGGGTAGTGAGACCTTCCTTCGGGGGACTAAGTTGTACATTATCCAGCTGACCTAGGCTATGTCCATCATTGTATCATAACCCAAGAACAGAAGAATTTGGAACTCAAGCCCATACAAATGAGCTCAAGCCGTCTTTCCTTCTACATCCCATTCAGTACTTGTATTCTTGGCTCTGTGCTGGCCTGGTGTTTTAATATGGCTAGATGTTTTGCAGTTTCCAAGGAACTTTATCATGCACAATCAGATTTTGATTCTCAAAATGGCCTGTGCCAAGCAATGATTCGCGTACGCATCATACAAAGAAATTGGGAAAACTCAGAGAAATTCTGCAACAAGCCCACACTCCTTTAGAAGACAGATCCTCACACCCTCACACTTTAAGTCCATGTGACCAACTAAATTATGTTGTATTTTAGTGTCCTTTGACTGAACGCAGTGCTCTGCTTTGTTTGACTTAATTGGGAACAGCCTTGTGAAGCTTAATCGTTCCTATACATTCTGAAGCAAGAAGGTGGCCGTCTGCTAGACTGAAGATGGAGCTGAAAAATAAATTCAAGATCCCAGGAGCTTGCTGATTGGTCCATAAAACACGTACCTACTTGCAACTGTTAAAGAAAATGGTGAGAATCCATTTTACTTTCTTTGACAACAGGTTAAAAACAAATTCAGACCCTAGCAGCAGAAAATTTTCCTTTGAATATCTGCCTATAACAAGAGAGAACAGTTAGAATCAAACATCTAGTCACCAGAGAAAAGGAAGGTCCTAGGACTGGGAAAGAAAGTAGAAGAGAGGAAGCATCTTGCTCTGCCTCGCACAGAAAGGCATAGACCACAGAATGCTTACTGAACTCCTTAGAGGATGCTGTGTTGGAGGGAAATTCCCTCAGCATCAAACTGACTGGGGGGGGGGGGGAATGAGTGTGGATTCTTGTCTCTAGTCTTGTTTGTAAACTTTTTCTGTCTGCCAACACTTTCAGAGAGATTATTTCCAATAAGGGTCTCATACTTGTTGGGGAAAGAACTAAAAGGGTCACTGGGGTCTCTGGGTGGGTGATGTGGCCTGAAACCAAGTGTGCAAAATAAAAGGAGCAGGAGTCAGGATTTGGGGTTATTTGCTGATGGAGCAGGATTAGGGATGAAGGGTGGAAGAAAGAAGATATGAGATGGCAGAATGTTGGGTGCAATGGTGCAAGATCTCTCAAGACTCTATGATGTCATTACTTCAAGAGATGATTGAAAAGCCGTAGAACCCCACAAAGTGCTTAGGTTTATCCAGCTCAAGGGAGACAAAACGGCATCTGTGAGTGCAAGGATGGGTGGGATGCTGTCTCATCAGGGAGTTCCCGTATCCCTGAAAGGCAAGCACGTCTCTTTGACATCAACATCCCACAGTTAATGAGTTAAGGCAGTTTTTGGGAGGAGATTGTATCAGGCATCTTTTCTGTCCTTCCCTGTTCTGCTCCAAAGAACAGATTTGGACACTGTGGTCTTTGGAGGTTCCCCAGGTGGTCTGTGGTTTGGTGCCCAAATGCAATGGGTAAGTTTTGTTCAAAGAATATTTTCTACTTGAAATTCAAATTTTCTCTCCACAAAAGAAAACAGAAATGGAGACTTGAAAGTTACAACCACAAAGATAGCCACATACTAGGCAAACACTTCAAATGGTGACTGGAGGGGAGGGGAGGGCAGTGCAAGCAGAAACTTAGAGGTGGGTGGTCCAAGGGATTCCTTTAATGTGGTTGACAGTCTGAAGCCTCTATTTGGAATGAAGTTGAGCCAGACACCGGACACTCAAAAGGCAATCAGAGATCCGACCGCTCTAAGAGTCTCCAAAACAGGTATTTGTAACTAATATTCCAACTAAGAAAAACATCTCAACACTAAACAAGCAATTTCATTACTCCCCATAACTGAGGAATGTCCTGGCTATATCATCCTTATATCCAATTTTATTTCTAGGAGTATAAATACTTGGCTTTGAAGTTTTATGCCAAGTCATAATTTAGGGAGTGATTTGGGGAAAGACTTTCCAAAAAATCTGGTCTCAGAAAAGGTCTTTTTGAAAGATCTTCATTAATCTTCATCAGAGTACATGTTTCCTAACATATATATATATATATATATATATATATATATATATATATATATATAGAGAGAGAGAGAGAGAGAGAGAGAGAGAGAGAGAGAGAGAGAGTCAAGCCATTGGTTCAGAACAAGACAAGCATATAAAGCATTCATTCAGATTTCAAATATGTGGTGTTAACAGTTTAATGTTTTTGCATTTGTATTCTTTATTCTTTGGCAATGACATGCCTGTATAATATAGATTCATTTCATCTTCCCAAGTCATTTTTAAAAAGAGATAAAAAGAAAGAAAAAAATGAATTTAAAAAACAGGGCATGAAGGGGAAAAAAGACCATCAACAAAACTATGTAAAAACACAATTCCCGACCCCTCAGAACTGAGGTGTATGAGACCAAGCAGCAACAACCGAAGAACCTGAGGGAAAAGATACAGCCCAGAAACATCTTACAAGCCACCGACTCCGTACACTACAAACAAAACACGTGCCTGAAAGGAGAGGATCGTACACTTCATGAAGACCCAGGTAAGCGCATTGAAAAATAGCTAATAAGACTCCAATCTGGTGGGGGAAGATGGCTTCCCTATGTGGCTGTCCACTTAGACACACAGATGACAGTAGACTGAAAAACAAGGCCCCGGAATGTGCCCACATTCTAATCTCTAGAACCCATGACTGCACTGCCTAAGGGATTCAGCAAATGCAGTTAATTAAGACTTCTGAGATGAATTATTCAGGTAGGCCTCATACTATCATTAAGAGACCTTGTAGCAGGGCTCAGAAAACTCAGACTCAGACAGGAGAGAGGACAGCAGAAAGCAGAGGGCTGAAGTGCTACGGTTAGATGGTGGAGGAGCTTGAGCCAAGAGCTCACCCAGCACCTGGAAACCCATCAAGCAAGGAAATTGGTTCTCCCGAGATGCTTCTAGAAGCCTGGATTTTAGCCCAGCACACCCCACTTCAATCTTCTGACCTTATGCACTGCGAAGGTAATAAAGCTGCATTTTAAGCCATTAAGTTTGTGTGATTTGTTACAGCCGTCACAGGAAACCACTACCATAGAAACCACTACCTTCTTCACAGCCCCTTTCTTCTGTGTTTCTGGCTAGATGGTACCAGAAGAGGAACACAGGCAGGATTCAAGATGGTGGAACCAGGGTTATTGTTCTCTGAAGCTCTATGAGAAGATGGGGTCCCATCAGGGATGGCCCTACCCTGTGCACTGTGTCTAGCTTTTCTTCTACTAGTCCCAGTGATGGACAGCAACCCATGGGAAGTGCTTGCCTGTGGACCCGAGAGGCAACACTTCCTGTGGATCGCACACATACCCCACCCGCTAGACTCACTTCGGCTGTGGTCAATGGGATTCTGAGGTACCAAAGGATTTTCTATTCTGTCTTCTTGAGGTGAATAGTCAGGCTTTCTTGAAGTGGTTGTATCAAGTTTGCAATGAGTATGTTTCTGTTATCCCATAATCTCAACAACACTTGGTATAGGCTGATTCGTAATTGTGCCCAGTCTGTAAGCTAGGTGCTGCTATCTCCTTATGACTTTAACTTGCATTTCCCTGGTGAGTCATGAGGTTGGCGTCTTTTAATAGTTAGAGTGATTGTCTAGCTTTCCTTGTTTGTGAGACAACATCATGACTCACTCCTCCTTTTCCTTATTGATTCGCTGTTCTTTATATATTCTGTATGTCGGTCCTTCATCCATTAAACATATTTCAAATATTCCAGTGAATGGGTTGCCTTCCCAGAATCTTTAAAGAGAATGGTTCTGTGGCCTGGGGATGTAGTTAGATGCAATCAATGGTAAAGGGCCTTGCCTAGCATACACAAAGCCCTGCGTTCAGTCTCTAGTGCTGGCAGGGAGGTTCCCCAAAGTTTAATATTGTCAAATTTATCATTCTCTTTTTTAAAAGATTAGTGCTTATCACCTCTCTCTCTCTCTCTCTCTCTCTCTCTCTCTCTCTCTCTCTCTCTCTCTCTCCCTCCCTCCCTCCCACACACACACTCCCACCACCTCAGCCAAAAGCAACTCTCTTGCTCTCTTGCTCCAGCTCCTTACTCTCTCTTGCCCCATTCCCCTCCCTGCTCTCTCCACATGCTCATGATCAGCCTCTACTCCTCTTTTCTTTTTTCTCTCTCTCTCTCTCTCATCCCCCTTTCTTTGTTTCTACTAATCTCTGAATCCCCCTCCCAATGTCCTGAATAAACTCTATTCTATACTTTAAAAAAAAAAAGATTGTTTATGGCAGCATTTTTCCTACCAGGAAAGTAGGAACAGGGGTGGAGGCAAACGTTGGAAATTTCCCAAATGTCTATCAACAGAAGAAATAAAATATGCAGGCTTGTTAGAAGAAGGCAACATACCACAAATAGGTTCCATGCGTGGATGAGACTTGCAAAGATACTCTAAATTTAAAAGAAAAAATATTTATCAAAATTCAGTTACTCCGAGTTAAGTAATGTGTTTTAAAATATAATAGTAGAGATGTTCATCTTGTAAGGAGAAAGAGGGGGCTATTCTCATAAAATGTTAGGATTGGAGTTACCTTCTGAGGAGACAGGAAATGGGGTGGGGGCTCTCAATACTGCTGATACTCTGTCATTTGACCCAAGAGGTGTTTGCTCAGCTAGGTTTTTTTTTTAATTCTTTGAAATTACCATGTGCTTTCAATAACCACTAATACCTGACCTATTTTTCCAATAAAACACGTTAAGAGGTATTTATTAGTCATCTCAGTATAAAAAGATTGTGCATTCTCTAGGGAAAGCTGTTCTCATATCATATGTTAAAAGCTCAGGCTCCAGACCCCACACACCCTGGAGAATTTGAAATGTTCAGGGCAGAGCTAGAGAATCCTCCACCTTTCTCTACAGCATCTCTCTAGAGTGCTCAGCCTTCAGCAGGAATCAGCGTGGTGAAATTCATGGCGCCCACTGCCCTCTTGTGGCCAGTTTTACTACCCACAGGGAGAAGAGCAAGGGAGCACACATCTGTCCTGGAGCAAGTGGTCTGGCTGGTTTGGGCTGTCTCCTAGGACTTGCTTAGCTAGGTTAGATACCAAAATGTGCCACCTAGAACCCACTAAATTGTTTTTGTCAAAGTTCCAAGCTTGTGAGCCTGGCTTCTCTTCTGGAAGCATGCTTGCTTCCTTCTGACGATGATAACATCACAGATAGTAGACCCCATCTGCTCCAAAGCTCCTACTGCTTGGCTCTCCCAGCCCAGGCAGATCCCACAGTTTAGATTTTGCCTCCCCTTCTGGATCCACCGCATACTGTCTCTCCACTAGCTGCTCTCTTTTTCTATCTAAACCAATATCTATGGCCTGGAGCCCACAAAGCTCAGTGCTTCTCCTAAGTCCTTATCGATCTTCAGCTGCCTATCAACCAGTGAGCAACACTCACCCTTCCTCTGCTGGATCCCGTCCTTCCTCAACCCCATCTTACTTTCCCCTGCCAAGATCATGACTGTCAACCCGTCCATTCAGGGTTGCTCAGTCTGGACCAGAGGACACTACATCTTCAGTGGTGGGAATTGAACCTGGAGTCTCACAAACATTAGGCAAGGACTCATCCCAGCCTTACTTTTCTAATCAGGAGTCAGAGTGAGTGTCATCTGCTTTAAGCACGGTGTTTTAATACCTCCAAAAAACTGGGCAGGCTGAAGGACTGTAGAGTATGCTACCCTACAACTTATCACTTTGCCATCAGTATTATTTTTCAGCTAAAGACAGTTAAGAATGTATTTAAAAACAAAACAAACAAACAAACAAACAAACAAACTCTGTCTCCTACCATGAAAACAAAAAAGAGACACCCCAAGACCTATGCTTCTATACTCCCTACTAGGAGACTCCAGAGAACAAACCTTACCACCTCACCCTTGGGTACCATTACTTTTCCATATTATTTAACTTCCTCAAATCAGCTGCCCCCAAAGCTCAAAGCCTCCATCTTTCACCTTGTTGCATCCCTAAATACTTTCTCTTCTTTTGTCAGGATGTCGCATGAATTCAAGCTCTAGACAGCCCTGAGTCACTCATCTCTGAGAACCCCATGTGAGTATGGTAGACATGCCAACTTCTGGTTCTGAACAGCTTCTGTTCTCTTGTTATTCAACCTTTTGTTACTCTGAAGTGCCCTACATAGATGGAGAAAGAGTTCCCTTTTCCTACAAGAATGGTCAGGTTCAGAGAAACAAGCCAACAGGCATGTGCTGTAGAGCTCTGTCAACAACTCCTCTGTTCTCTGTCAGAGTCAGCAGCCTCTGCCCCTGCCCTCAACTCTGCTTTCCTGACTTAGTGATCCCTCTGCCTCACTCCTCAGTCTCTGTGGTGAGGAACTCCTGTCTCATGTTGGACTGTCTAGAGTCAACAGTTATAGAGCTGCTGAAATAGCCCATTCCTCGGGATGACAACATTGAGTCAAATTCATATCCCGAATGTTTGCTAGACTAATTGGTAAGGTTTTCTTAAATCCTCTCTCTGCACTCCAGGACATGGAGCTGGGAGCATTGCTGAGAACATTGTGCTTTATATTCAATGGCAAAATAAAAACTCTTATCTAGTTTTGGACAGTGATAATCAGACAGCTTGAGTTCTAGGCTAAGATCTGCTTCCCCTGGCCATATGACATGGGTAAAAAATATGTTCTGAAAGTTTCCTATCTACCAACCGAGAGAGCTGGGTTAGATGACCTGCTTTGATAGGTTAATACCCTGCTCACCAGCATGCAAGAGGGTTGGACTTCGTCATTTGGTGTCACTGTCCCTTTGAGAAGGCCTCCAGTCATTCAGATAATACCATCCTCCTTATCCATCAGTAAGCCTTACTTAAACAAGTAATTAATTACACAGATTAATACACAGACTCCATAAATGACTTGCTTAAGGACACAAAATGAGTCATTTTCAGAGGCCTAAACAGCGACTTATGCCTCCCTGCCATTTTTCTTCCATTAAGACAGGAGGACAGAAACGATTCCTGCCATCTTCCCCCTCCATTAACATTGTTTGCTGTTAAAACAGTGAGCAGGCCTTTTGCCTGGATGGTTCTTGTGCCTTGTATTCTTACCTGAGCAAACAAAATAAAAGTTTCATGCGAGCAGTATAACAGACCTCAAACTTAACCAATCAGGAACTGCCATCTAAGCTCTGCTAGGGGCTTCCTGCCTGACCATACCCAGAGAAATCAAAAGCCTGACTGCAGACAGTCAAGTGATCTCCCCACTTTGCCTCCCAGTTCAGGGACTCTCTGAATCACTTCCCAACTCCCAACGCCTTTGATGTCCAAATACACTCTGTGAAGTCTACTTAGTCTGAAGCTTTTAACAGAAGGCTTTTTTCCTCTATGTAAAGCTTCCCGTTAACTGAAATATTACATTTCAAAGGGAAGTATACTTAAACGCATGGACCATCATCATTCAACACTTGCTTTTAACCTGCATGAGAGAACATTTACAAACTGAGAAACTATCGGCTCCTCCCTCCCCACCACCACTTCTAAAAAAGGGGGCTTTATTATCAAGACATGGCTAACAGACCATTTGGAGGCTGGGGAGATAAATAGTATGTATCAGAGTTTTATTTAAGAATCAGTGTTTTCCATCCAAGACTTACTGGCTACCCGCCCCCGCCCCCCGCCAAATTAATGTAGGCTCGGCCCTGAGTCACATTCTCAAGGCTACCTCCAGAAAAAGCACTGAGAGCAAATGTCTTTTCTCAAGGCAACAGTATCTTATCTTTGACTTTGTTTCCTTATGCAAGGAGAAATCAAATAGCCTGTGTACTGTTAGAAGCAACATCATAATCACAACTTCCATATAACTTTGTGAAAAGAAGTTTGAGGTTTTATAAGAGCTCTGCCCAGGAAGTTTTTTGTTATTGTGCTTAATTACATCACCGTAATTTTCATTGACAGGGCCAGTTTGTCTGGGAAAGTCCTGAAGACCCTATCCAGGTAGAAGAAGAACCAAAGGTTCCCCTAAGAGCCTGTGGATGGAGTAGAGGAACATGGGCTGCAGACGGGTGGGAAGGGCTAGAAACCAGAATATGCATGTGGTTGGGACAGAAAAGGAGTGTCTAGACCTTGAAACTGAAAGTCACAGAGCTGACCACAAACATGAGCAGTTGAAGGCAGAACGTAAGCCTACAGACAGGAACAGAAGTAAGGACTGGTGGGCAGAAAACCCCGAGTCATAAGAAGCAGAGGAGCACACAACAGGATGCTTAACCCTCCTGAAGGGTTCTCAACTCACCCTCAGGGCAGGACAGAAAGTGAAAGGGCGAAAAGAGTAATCCAGACTCAACTGTTAACACAACTGTCTTAGGGTTTTACTGCTTTGAACAGACACCATAACCAAGGCAGATCTTATGAGGACAACATTTAATCGGAGCTGGCTTACAGCTTCAGAGGTTCAATCCATTATCACCAAATGGGGAACATGGCATGCATGGTGCAAGAGGAACTGAGAGTTCTATATCTTCATCTGAAAGCTGCTAACAGAATACTGGCTTCTAGGCAGCTAGGATGCGGGTCTTAAAGCCCACACCTACGGTGACACACCTACTCCAACAGGGCCACAGCTTCTAATAGTGCCACTCCCCGGGCAGAGCATATACAGAGCATCACACCAATAAAGAGAGGCTGCAAAACTGCAAACCCTGAGCTATTTCTAATGGTTATTTAATATCCTCTCTTGTTTACTATGACATTTGCTTAAAAATTAATAAAGATGCACAGTGACAGCTGTATGTATTAATAGCTGGATACTGTCATTATTCTAAAGGCTCATCTTGTGCTACAGGAAGTATTTTGTTTTGTTGAAGGGTGTTTTGGTATGTCTCTAAGGCTAAAATAAAAACATAGTAACCTAGCTTTGATAAAATCAACGCACTGTATCCATAGTGACATAGAGGGCAGATTGGTCATCCCATATATGCCTCTTTAGCATAAGGCTCGTTAGAGCTGATGGTAAGAAGACACTCTTGCCTATTCTCCTGGCTAAGGGTAGGGCACTGATTTACAACCAAAAGATGTTCTACTTCCCACACACTGGTCCTGACAACAGTTAACCACTGAAGACAGCCTCAGTCCCTCCTTCTGGGCAGGTACCAGAGGAACCCACAGAAGTGAGCTTTACTAAATTGCCTTCATCTGCCTTGCCACAATTGCCTGCTTCTAGAGAGATAGAAGTCATTTTGTTATAGGTGGGTAAGAGTCTGGCGCTAGTGTTTCCAAGTTCTTGGCCTCTTAATCAAAGAAGTTAAATAAAGGCTAAAAAGGTGCACAAAGGTAGCAAGGAAACTCCATTCAAAGTGAAGCAACAGTACAGAGCAGGAAGGAAGGAATACAGTCAAGATTGACAGATGGCCCCACTTGAGCAAAGGTGCACAGTGGGTCATGATAACCATCTGGGAACTCATCTCCTAATGTAGTCACCCACTGTATTAACTTCTTGTGTCATTCTTGTATAAAATACCTGATAAGAACAAAAATAAGAAAGAAACTCTTTATTTGGCTCACAGTTCGAGGCTACAGTGCATCCCAGTGGGTGATCAAGGTGGCAGGAGCTTGAGGCAGCTGTCCCCATGGCATTGTCAGTAAGCAAGCAGACACATAAGCTTGTACTGTTTGCTTTCACCCTTCTATTCAGTTTGGGACCTCGGGCCATGAACTTGCACCTCCATTTAAATGTGGGTATTCCTAATTCAGGTAACCTAGTCTAGATAATCCTTCACAGATATGCCCAAAGGCTTGTTTCCATGGGGTGACTCTAAATTCCATCAACTTGACAAGATTAATCACCATATTTGTCAAAGATCCAACGTCCTAACATCATCACACTGGATTAGAACTTTAACATATGGGGGCTGGTGAGATGGTTCTGTGAATTAAAGGCACTTAGCACCAAGCTGGACAACCTGATTCAATTCCCAGGACCCATGTGTTGGAAGGACCAAACTAGCCCCACAAATTATCCTCTCACCTATACATACACATCATAGCATTCATATGTACACACACACACACACACACACACACACACACACATACACACACATACACACAAGTAAGCTTTTAAAAAACTAAAGAACTTCAACATATATATGAGGCATAAACACATAATCAACTTTCAATGCTCTGACTTGGGAGATTTTAAAAATTAAAGTTCCTTATTCAAAAGAAGCATGCTATGCCCCAGTGCCTTTTCCTACAGCATTATCAAGAATGCTTTGTCCAATGGCCTTAGCATCCTAACCCTCAAGCTCTGATCTCTGGAAGAGCTGTCTCACCAGCTTACTCTTTTCTCCATCACTCTTTCCACTAATCCACTTCTCTAACCTCGCTAAAAGGCTCTTCAAGCCACAAAGTTTTAACACAAACCACAGACTGTATGAGAATTTCTACTTCAAAGAGTATAAAATAAAAATATCTTGCATACACCTTCCTATCTAGATAGTCAACATATAAAAATAAGCATTAGACTGAAACTAAAAGTCAGGTTGATATTACTGGCCATAATATTGCTTTAAAAATCCCTCAGTGCAAGAGGTCTCTTGATGCAGTTGCTATTAATGTGTTAAAATATTTCATGAAATGTAGGGGGAGGAGCTGATGCTAAAATCTGTTTCTCTAATTGGTTCTTGATTTGGTCAATAAAGAAGGAGAAAGCCAATTGCTGGGCGAAAGGAAAAAGATGGGACTTCCAGGTCCCAGGAGGAGGAAGAGCAGATGAAGGAAGAGAGGATGGTCTTCAGACCAGGCTTTGGAATGAGAAGGATGCCATAATCATGTAAGGCCCTCAGGCAACCAGAATTGGTAGCCTCCATCACCTGAGAATGGCTCATATAGGTTAGCTGATAACTCTGGTTCTAGAGGTTTCTGTGCCCAGAAATTGTGTTACCTGGAAAGTTTTAAAATCATGATGTGGTCTAGTGTTTTTCTTCCAAGGAGCTAAGGTGTGTAGGAGAAAGAGAGAAGACAGATCAGCTGGTGGCATCTTGAAGAAGCTAGCTATGAGGAATAAAGAAAAGCCAAAAAAAGGACTGGTGGAGTACAGAGAGCAGCTCCCAGTTCCCAGGTTGAGGGATGGTTGCGTTCAATCTGGAGCTAAACCAAGAGTGTGGATGGAGCTCCTGGGAAGGTGGTAATGTGTTTTTGGCTTTTTTGTTGTTTTGTTTTGTTTTGTTTTGAGTCCTAACTTTGGACTTTTCTTTTCTTTTCTTTTCTTTTTTTTTGCTTCTTATTTTTATTAGATATTTTCTTTATTTACATTTCAAATGCTATCCCGAAAGTTCCCTATACCCTCCCCCCTCCCCAACCCTGCTCCCCTACCCACCCACTCCCACCTCTTGGTCCTGGCATTCCCCTGTACTGGGGCATATAAACTTTGCAAGACCAAGGGGCCTCTCAAATGATGGCCGACTAGGCCATCTTCTGCTACATATGCAGCTAGAGACATGAGCTCTGGGAGTACTGGTTAGTTCATATTGTTGTTCCACCTATAGGGTTGCAGACCCCTTTAGCTCCTTGGGTACTTTCTCTAGCTCCTCATTGGGGGCCCTGTGTTCCATCCAATAGCTGACTGTGAACATCCACTTCTGTGTTTGCCAGGCACTGGCATAGCTTCACACGAGACAGCTGTATCAGGCTCCTTTCAGCAAAATCTTGCTGGAGTATGCTATAGTGTCTGCATTTGGTGGCTGATTATGGGATGGATCCCCAGGTGGGTCCATCCTTTCGTCTTAGCTCCAAACTTTGTCTCTGTAACTCCTTCCATGGGTGTTTTGTTCCCTGTTCTAAGGAGGAATGAAGTATCCACACGTTGGTCTTCCTTCTTCTTGATTTTCTTGTGTTTTGCAGATTGTATCTTGGATATTCTAAGTTTCTGGGCTAATATCCACTTATCAGTGAGTGCATATCAAGTGATTTATTTTGTGATTGGGTTACCTCACTCAGGATGATATCCTCCAGATACATCTATTTGCCCAAGAATTTCATAAATTCATTGTTTTTAATAGCTGAGTAGGTAGGTGTGTTTTTTTAAAATTACACTCAACAATGAAAGTTGAAAGCCATTATTGTAAAATGATAACACATTCTTTGTATACTTTCAACTCATTATTAGTTGTATCAGAGATCCACATCTGAATGGATCTTGTTCATTCCACTTGGCGTTGCCAACTCCCATTTGGTCAGTGTGCAGATATTGTTGGGTAATTAACCCAAACCATCCCCAACTGCCTCACTTATTTTGCTGAGAGACCAAATCTTTTGGATTCAGACTCCATCTTAGAGAACCTGACCTGAGACTGAACTTGAGTTAACTAACAAACTAACACCTAGCACCAGTTTCCAGGTTAGTCCTCAACAAATCTGCACCTCCATGTTACAAGCCTGCCCCTGACACTTCACTTCTTCACAACCACCAACCGGGAGAAAAGCAGATGTTAAGTTTATGGTTTGGTTTCCAGAACCAGCCATAATAGCACCCAATCAGATGTGTACCAGGCTAGATACCCCATTCTTGCCTCTATAAATGCTTGCCTGAAACTGGGCTTGGTGACCCCTCCCATTCTCTTGGATCAGAGCCACTGGTATGGCTTAAGGTTCAGCTTGAATAGAGACACTAATGCAATCACACTGGAATCAGCTCCTCGGGGTCTTTTGGGATTAATGCTTCCTGGATCAACGTTGCTACCCTTGAGGTCAGAAAGTCAGATGCCTGGTTCCAGAGCTTCTCTTGTGCTGCAAATGGCTAGACATCCTACTTCTGACCAAAATGTTAGAGGCATAAATGTTATGGTATCTTCTGAGGCATTTTCTCTTTCTTGACAACTGACCCCACATTCCTTCTCCCTGTTGTTTGAGTAAAACAAACAATAGACAAAAGGCCAACAAAGAAATATTAGAGAAGGAAGCAATCTGTCCCTTAGCATCTCTCACCGACCCTGGAGCTTGCACATGTGGCTAGACCAGCTGGCCAGCAAGCCCCAGGGATGTATGTGCCTCTTCTCCCATCTCAGTGCTGGGATTATAGGCATGTGTCCCCATGCTCAGCTTTCTAAATTTTAACTTAACATTTAACATATGTTCTAAGGATAAAACTCAGGTCTCATGCTTGCACAGCAACAACTTTACCTACAGAAACACATCCCCAACCCATCTTGCCTCTTTTTCAAAGCAACTAATTTGTTTAATTCATTGAAAATATTCCTTGTTGATATATCAGTTTTAATTTTCTCCTCCAGATATAAATGTTCAGAGTTCATCCATTTTGAGAGCATGTGGTCAAACAAAGTTAACAGACAGAAAAAGTAGCCTCTTCCCTCTCAACCTTGGCCATTCTTAAGAAACCCATTCCTTCCAGCATTGTTGCATAGCTAACTTGATACTAATGGGCTTAGGGGACCTGGAAACTCGATTCCTTCCATCATAGTCAACAGCCTATAGAAAGGAGAACTGGAATGACAAGATTTTAATTACTCAGAAGCATGGGCCTGCGTCATATTTCTGCCTCTGGAAGGACATGTGGATCCCAACCTGCCCGGAAGGCTGTTAATGGATAACTTTCTAAACAGGATCTATGGAACCCTAAACTACGTAAGATTATTATAGAGCAGGAGGCTTTCTGATGAGGAACAATGAAAAACCATTTTATGACATGCATCACTGAGATAGTCTTGAAAAAGTCATTTCCATCAGACCTATTTAAATCACTCAAAATGGACAAAGATCCTAAGGCGAAGTTATTGTCTCTATAGATAATAGAATACTGTATATAGCCTATGGGGGATATAGACTAAGGCAATGGTCTCTCTCTTCACTCTTAAGAATGTATGCTCCTTTGCTCTGCAGTAGACTGTGCATTGTTTCTCTCCTGCTCTGTACATTTTTCTTTTGTGTCACATGGATTCTTTTACAGAGGTCACAAAGGAAGAAAGTGAAGGGAGTCTGGAGGAGGATCCTGGTGACATCTTTGGTGTTTCTATTTAGCTCTATTGGGTTTCTTTCATCTCCGCCATGAGAGGGTATAGACGACTCCTTGCTGTGTCAGGAACATAGTCTCCTCTGTTCATCTATAATCGGGAGCTCCCTTGAGACATGCACAGTACCAGGCTGTGGGATCACCTCCACTCGCCTAGGTTTTGAGACTACATGTCTTGGGTCACTTTTTCTTGCTCAACTTATACTTTGCTTCCTGCTCCCTCTGTACTAACTGAAATACAGTTTTCAGGAAGAAATAACTATGCTTATGAAATCTTTTTCAAATATACCTTGTCGTGGTGGTCTTTTCCAATTTGATTACTAGTATAAAACTTAATCGGAAGGCTGCATGTTGTTATTTACCGTAACCGTTTTGCCTGTACTTTCTCCTTTCAGCTACACAGTTTGTACATTCCTATGTGTCTCTGGCTTGTAATTTGATTCACTGTTGTCATATAGTGAGATAAGTTCATTTTCTACATAGGACTGAGGAGGTGATGTCAGACCCTAATAGGGGCTTCCTTTGTTTTGAGTCACTTGTTTTGCATGGTGTACCAGAAGGAGAATTTGGACCCCCTTATGACAGTTATCCTGCAGTACATTTCGAGTAAGATCTGTGTGCAGCTCCTTCTCCTAGGTAGTTCGTTCTGAGAGTTAGTTCAACCTCTCCATATTCTTGTAGGAGGTAATGTTCCTGCACCATGGGTCACAGAGAAAAATGAAAAGAACACATGGAGAACTTGGCTCCCACCAGCAAAAGTATTGCATGCTGTTCTTGATATCTAGCCTGGAGAGTAAACTGGGTTCACTCAATGGTGGTTTCATAAGGCTCAAGAAATGACAGATTTTCTACAGGCTCCTTATATTCTTCCTCTTCTATATGAATAACTCCCTCTTCAATTCTTCCTGATTTACCTCTTGGTATGTTCTTTATATTGAGGTCAGATTTTATCCCTAACTTTAAAAATAAACCATGTGACCTCAGGACAGGAGAGAATAATTGGTCTGGAAAAGGAACTATCAGTTACAACTAGGTTTATTGTGGGAATGACTGGACAAATAGTAACATCCTATGTTCAAACTTCCTTTGCCTTAAGAGAAGGCCCAGAAATTAGATCAAGCAACAATAGTTCTCAAAAATGAGATAGAACTCTTCATTTAAGAGATTGTACCTTCTCTGATCCCCCTCCTGATAAGTCAGAAGTGGCATCTTTGGCCATTGCCACCTATGAATTAGGCCCGGCATCTCCATATTCCTTTATAACACTTGGACATGACTCCTTCAAGAAGTTGATAGGAACTTGAAGCTATTGAGCCCAACAGCCATTATTCAAGAATATAAGCAAATCAAGTAGAACTCACATAGCTTCTCTGATAATTATGAGAAATATGAAGAGTTTTAGTTTGTTTTTTTTTTTTCACATCCCTCACAGAATTTGGAAGGATGCCACTGCTAGTACGGGGCAGACACTACCTCTGTGAAAAAGGGTGTGACTCAGGTCTAGACTATGTGTATATATAGTATACACACACACACACACACACACACACACACACACACTATAAATCCTAAGTATTCCCAATAGGACCTGAAATAATACCAGCAAATTCCATGATAGGGAATTACAACACCCAATTCAGGATGAGAGAGGGTTATTGAAGTCTCCCACTATTATTGTGTGAGGTGCAATGTGTGCTTTGAGCTTTAGTAAAGTTTCTTTTATGAATGTGGGTGTCCTTTCATTTGGAGTATAGATGTTCAGAATTGAGAGTTCTTCTTAGTAGATTTTTCCTTTGATGAGTAGGAAGTGTCCTTCCTTATCTTTTTTGATAACTTTTGGTTTAAAGTCAATTTTATTTGATATTAGAATGGCCACTCCAGCTTTTTTCTTGGGACCATTTGCTTGGAAAATTGTTTTCCAGCCCTTTACTCTGAGGTAATGCCTGTCTTTGACACTGAGGTGTGTTTCATGTATGCAACAAAATGTTGGGTCCTGTTTACATATCCAGTCTGTTAGTCTATGTCTTTTTATTGGAGAATTGAGTCCATTGATGTTAAGAGATATTAAGGAATAGTGATTGTTCCTTCCTGTTATTTTTGATGTTATTAGGTTTGTGTAGCTATCCTCTTTCGGGTTTGTTGAAAGAAGATTACTTTCTTGCTTTTTCTAGGGTGTAGTTTCCCTCCTTGTGTTGGCATTTTCCATCTATTATCTTTTGTAGGGCTGGATTTTGTGTAAATTTGTTTTGTCATGGAATATCTTGGTTTCTCCATCTATGGTGATTGAGAGTTTTGCTGGGTAGAGTAGCCTGGGCTGGCATTTATGTTTTCTTAGGATCTGTATAACAACCTCCCAGGATCTTCTAGCTTTCATAGTCTCTGGTGAGAAGTCTGATGTAATTCTGATAGGTCTGCCTTTATATGTTATTTAATCTTTTTGCCTTACTGCTTTTAATATTCTTTGTTTTATGCATTTGGTGTTTTAATTATTATGTGACAGGAGCACTTTCTTTTCTGGTCCAATCTCTTTGGAGTTCTGTAGTCTTCTTGTATGTTCATGGGCATCTCTTTCTTTAGGTTAGGGAAGTTTTCTTCTATAATTTTGTTGAAGATATTTACTGGTCCTTTACGTTGGGAATCTTCACTCTCTTTTATACCTATTATCCTTAGGTTTGGTCTTCTCATTGTGTCCTGGATTTCCTGGATGTTATGGGTTAGGAGCTTTTTGCATTTTTTCATTTTCTTTGACTATTATGACAATGGTATCTTCTGCATCTAAGATTCTCTCTTCTATCTTTTGTATTCTCTTGGTGATGCTTTCATCTATGACTCCTGATCTCTTGCCTAGGTTTTCTATCTCCAGGGTTGTCTCCCTTTATGATTTCTTTGTTTATATTTCCATTTTTAGATTCTGGATGGTTTTTTCCAATTCCTTCACCTGTTTGGTCGTGTTTTCCTGTAATTCTTTAAGGAATTTTTGTGTTTCCTCTTTACAGGCTTCTAGCTGTTTACCTGTGTTCTCCTGTATTTCTTTAAGGGAGTTGTTTATGTCCTTCTTAAAGCCCTTTATCATCATCATGAGATGTGATTTTAAATCATAATCTTGCTCTTCTGCTGTGTTGGGGTATCCAGAGCTCACTGTGGTGGGAGAACTGGTTTCTAATAATGTCAGGTAGCCTTCGTTCCTGTTGCTTATGTTCTTGCCCTTGCCTCTCGCCATCTGGTTATCTGTGGTGTTAGCTGGTCTTGTTTCTCTGACTGTGGCTTGTCCCTCCTGCAAGTCTGTGTGTCACTACTTTTGGGAGACCAGTTCTCTCCAGGAAAAATTTGGGTATGGAAGCTGTGGCACAGGGTCAGTTCTGGGATGCAGATGGAAACTTGAAGGATCCTGTCCCCTGCTGTTCATTGTTTCCTGTGTCCTGATGGCTCTGGGCGGGTCCCTCTTGGGCCAGGAATTTGAGCATAAGTTGTGGTCTTACCTGTGCTCACAGGTGTGTTGGCACTCCTGGAGAACCAGCTCTCTCCCAGTGGTATCTGAGTGTGGAACTGCTGTGGCACAGGATCAGCTCCCAGAGCAGACAGAAACCAGAAAGATCCTGTCCCAGGCTGCTCCTTTGTTCCTGTGTCCTGAGGGCTCCCAGGCAGGTCCCTCAGAACAGAACTGGTGGTCTTACCTGTGCTCACAGGCATGTCCACACTCCTGGGAGACCATCTCTCTCCTGGCAGAGTTTGGGTATGGATTGCTCTGGCACAGCATCAGCTCCTGGTGCAGACAGAAACCAGAAGCAGGGCAAACAATTCTTTGGCCAATCAAATTCAAGTTCTGCAGACCCTTCTAACACCCATCACTATAAAACAGCTTTTTTGGAACTAACAGGTTAGTGTTGACAGATACAGCTTTATGACTAAGCCTCTGTTTGTAATGACAAAATTTTCCTTTTCTGGGAATAAAAACAACAGAGTCCTCTTGACTCCAGGCTCCAACTTCAGAGGTACCATACCAAACCGGCTTTCTAAATTGTATGTTACTAAACATCAAGGTACAGTCCTGGAAGTCCTCACCCAGGCTTTGGGTCAAGCCCATTATTAACCTGTTTTTGATAATTATCAAAACAGCCTGACCTGGTGGCCCAAGAATGGCTCAATTGCACAAGGACAATAGCAGTTATAGAAGAACCTCATGAATTAATTGTGGGTTCTCCTCTACTTGTTCGTTCTTCATACTAAATAACCCCTGTTAGAGTCCAAAGGATCCATTGATTTAGAGATGTTCTTCTTATATTTTACCAAGCTGTGTTACTTGACAGTGCTGAACTATCTTTATATTGATGGTATAACATCAACACTGATACTTGATTGCCTACTCCCAATAGAGGACACTCAGGGGAAGCGCATTCACAATTACCCCCATATGATTAATTTTGTTCATTATAGTAAAGAAGACTTACAAGATAAGTTTTTTTTTTTTTGATAAATCAAATGTATTTGGCTCACTGGTGACCATTCCTATGTGAAAGCTGGGGGACAATGAGTTGTTTCTCTTAAGAGCATACTAGATACCTAATCTCTGCCTCCCCAAACCTCAAAACAGCTGGTTGAGTTTATAGTCTTAACTCATGCTTTGAAACTTTGCCAGGGGAAATTGTATACAATATATACCAACCCTAAGTATGTCATCCCAGTACTGTCCACACTGCCACAATCTGGCGAGAGAGACTTCGCCTTAATGTTGACATCATTTCCATCAGAGGTAGGCCTCTGGCTCTAGCCTCATTGAAAGCAATACAATTACCAGCTGCAACAGCAAGAGTTCACTGTAGGTGCCAAGAAACAGAGACACATAAGGAAATAAGGGAATAGATACAACAGCCAAGTAAGTCTCCTGGTTCAGTCATGTGTTACATTAATTCCCATCTCATCTTACTTGTCCAATGTATACACCAAAAGAAATTACCTGGGCCTTAACCTAAGGGCGTAAATAAGAACCAGATGGGTGACTTCAATCAGAAAACCCTTCTCCTTTCCCAATCTACTGAAAACCAGTAAGAGATTACATGATTTGTGCTGTCTAAGCCAATACCAATTGTACGAACTGTGTAAACAGGTGTTCTGTAGCAAAGAACTTTATACAACAGATCAGGTTTCAAAACCAGTGCTCTCTGTGCTGTTAATAATCCCTAAGAATCTAAAATTTTCCTCTGTCGCTGGCTCCAGTCCACCATACCCTGGTGAAGATTAGCAAAGTTTATATATAAGTGCTGCTTTGTCAGATTTAAATCCAGGTCTTTACTGATACATATAAGAGGCATTCTCTATAACATCTGAAATCCCTGTCTCCTGACTTAATTTGGGGGTCTCAACTCTTAACCATGGGGTGGGGGTTAGCAGCTAGTTAGATAGGACAGGACAGAGAGACCTGAAAGCTGAACTCCCTACCTCCTAGTCAGAAGCCTGTAGAGCAAAGGACTGGAACAGCAGGTTTATAGAAACTGAGTCGCATTGCTAGCTCTAGATGGTTATTTTGTGCTTCCCAGAGGGCTACTACTGGGTCACTATAAACTGAGTTCCATGGTGCCCTAAACCTCATAGGATTATTGTAGAGCAGGAGGATTTCTGGGAAAACCCAAAAGACATACCGTCTTATGGGTAGGTATCACCAAGGAGCCTGTAAGCATCCGTCCAAATAGATTCACTGATCACCTGGACAGGACAGAGGGGTTTTTTAAAGTTGTTTGTTATAGAGACCCTAAATATAGTCCACAATATACAGAGAGGAATAGCAACAGGTAACTCCACAACATACCAGTGAGAGAGTACAATATGGTAGTTTCTTGCTTCCGTCTCACTGGACTGGGGAGCACGGAGAAGAAAAGAAAAAGGATAACACTGAAGTAGCTGCTTAAGGGTTCTTTGGAAAGTCAGTTCTATGGTTTTTGTTAGGGCAAACACGTGAAGGAATGTTTAGCTGAAGCAGATGTAGAAGAAAAGATGTTCTGTTAAAAACAAACTTATGAAAGAACATGTGATGGAAGATTCCTTGTTAATACACACACACTTATATATGTGTATATGAATGTATGTATGTATGTATGTACATTGTTAATAGCAGACATCATAGTCTTCCTCAGAGTTCTGAGGCACTGTGGTAAGCACATGGTGGGTGTTTGATGGTAATCACAGGTCATTAGATTTGAAACAAACTTGTTTAAATCATATGCATCACTCTTTAGCCCTATACTCTCTGAAGGTCCCAGGAATCACATTATCCAATATAAAATTTTTCATAAAAAAATCAGAGAGTATCATACGAATGATATTCTGTAGGATGTGTATGGGTATCCAACTCTTTCTCACCAGCATAAGAAAATGCCTGACTAAAAACAGTTTAAGATGGGGAGGATTTGTATGGCCCATCATTTCACTGGTTTGCTCAGTTCTTGGCTTTGTTGATTCTGGGTATATGGTAACACAGAATATCATGGTTGCAGGGCTGTGTGTAAAAGCTTCTTCACTTGATGGTGGACTAGAGGCAGACACAGGGAGAGAGTGTCCCAAGATGGCATGCCCCTGAGAACCACTTTTCCCAGCGACATCCTATCTGCTAAGATGTCCACTACCCTAAAAAGTGTGCCACCAGCTGAGTGCCAAGCATGCAAACCGTGAGTATTTGGGAGACATTCAAACCATGACACTGTGACTCTAAATGTGAGGATGACTTAAAATAAGAGATTAAAATAAACTTCAGCAGTTATGTTACCTCGTCTCCTTTTAAGCTGCTAGGATGTGTTTTATTGATATTGGCATGATCAACATTGTAAGCCAGGTAGTCTGTGCCTTGTACAATGGCTTCCCTAGACATCAGAATTTCTTCAGCCACATGCTTGACCTCTAGTTGTTGATATTAGTAGACCTCTTCTGTTATGATAAATATATATATACCTCTAGAAATTGTGAAATGTTCTTAGGGGCAAGGGGAAAAATTGTCACTGGGTTAAGAATCACACCTAAGGTTTATTAAAGCTTCAATCATAGTCAGGGATAGTAAAAAACAATTTGTACTACTACATGGGATTTTGTTTTGCTTTGTTAGTTTACTCAACAACTAATTACTCCACAAATACTACACACAATATTCAGTATACGTGTGGAGAACACACTGAGGAGACAGAGGGCTTGTTCTCAGGAGCTTCCCTTATATGGGGAGCCAAATGAAAGAGACAGGTATGCAGCGGATCACCAGCAGAGGAGGAAGTCCAGGGACAGGAAGATAAGAGGGAGGTAAGAGCAGACTGGACACATCTGTCACAGAGTCCAGCCTTCAGTGAGTCAGAGGACTACCATGGGCAAAAAGAAAAGAGGTTCCAGATCTCTCTTGGCAAGTTGGCGGAAGATTTCATAGTATTTTCATATGGTGGATTTTAATAATCTCAATGTATCAAGTGTGTTCCTTTTTCTTCCTATATAATTGTTACATTTTAGCCATCGTCATAAAGTTCAAATATTGTAAAAGAAAAGAAAATCAATATTCTATTTTTATGATTTCAAAAGATGCCCCATCATTCTGAAGTCCGATATGAAGTTAAAGAAAAATTTTAGTTTTCAGGAAAAGAATAATTTATGCCAAGTTAAGTTCTAGCTCTCAGGCAGGAAAGAGCAGACACAGGCATTGAGGTCAGGGTTCACAACAGCTCAGTGTGATTTGTCTGGAATGCTCTGCAGGCAGGAATTTCCTTGTCATCCCTAGAGGTAGCAAAGCATGAGGCAGGGGACATGCCTATGTCGTGACACTAATTAAACATAAATCATTGAGAGGCTTAATCTCAGCTCAACTTAACTTCTCCCCACCCACCTCATTTTCTTTTTTTTTTCTTCTCAGTTCATTAAACTTGAAATAATACACAATTAGTCTTCTGACACCTACCACAAGATAAATTAATCCTCAGACAGCTGAGTTAAGCACGACGTGAAAAGTTAAATAAAAGGGAGTGTCCCCGAGGATCAGGGTGAGATATTTCACATCTTAAAGTCCAGACAACTGTTCAGAGAGTTATAGGCTCTGGCTTCACTTATCTGCACATTTTTTTTCTTTTCTGGTCTGAGCCATAACCTGTCTCAGGGAGGAAAAATTTTAACAGTTGGATTTTTGGATGGGGAAAGCAATAATATTTAAACGTTTGAGAATTCTATCATTTTTTAAAATTAATCCATTGTATGTTTAGTTGAGTGCTATGTGACATTTCAACACATCCTGTGATGATCTCATAAGGGTAATTTGCATACTCATCAATGTGTGACTTGTTTTTGAGTCACTGTGACTATCCTGGGATTACTGTGGCTGTGATGAAACACCATGACCAAAGGCAACTTAGGGAGGAGAGGGTTTACTTTGCTCACACTTCTATATAACAGCTCACCATCTAAAGAATTAAGGGAAGAAATTCATAGACAGAAGGAACCTGGAGGCAGGAGTTGATGCAGAGGCCATGGAGGGGTGCTGCTTACATGGCCTGCTCAGCTTGTTTTCTTATAGAACTCAGGACCACCAGCCCAGGGATGGCACCACCCACAGTGGGTGGGGCTCTCCCTACTATTCATTAATTTTTTAAAAATGTCTTACAGCCAGATCTTTTTAAAAATTTTTTAAAATTAATATTTTATTTATTTACATTTCAAATGTTATTCCCTTTCCTGGTCATTCCCTCTGCAAAACCTGACTCTATGAGGGTGCCCCCCACCCACCTACCCACTTCCACCTCACTGCCCTAGCATTCCTCTATACTGGGGCATCGAGCCTTCACAGGACCAAGGGCCTCCCCTCCCATTGATGCCAGATAAGGCCCCTTCAGCTCCTTCAGTACTTCCCCTAACTCCTCCACTGGGGTCCCTATGCTCAAGCCTGATGGTTGGCTGCTTGCATCCGCATCTATATTGGTCAGGATCTGGCAGAGCCTCTCAAGACACAGCTGTATCAGTAATAGTGTCTGGATTTGGTGTCTGCATTGGAATAGATGCCCAGATGGGGCAGTCTCTGTTACAACCAAATCTATGGAGGTATTTTCTCCACTGAGATTCCCTCCTTGCCGATGACTCTAGATTGAGTCAGGCTGATGCCAAACTAGCCAGTATAGTGACCAAATATCTCATAGTAAGATGTTCTGGAAGGAAAGTTTTTTTTCTGGCTCATGGTTTCACAGGGATTTCAGTCCTTCACGGCAGGCAAGGCAAGCAGAGTTCATGACAGTGGGAGTACATGGTGGACACCAGATCACGTGGCACGTGCCAGGAAGCTGGGGGAGCAAGGAAGGGCCAGGAGCAGGCTGAATCATCAAAGGCCTCTCCTTCTCTGCCAGCTATGCCCCACTTCTCAAAGGCTCTGCAGCATCCTAACAGCTACCAGCCAGGAACATAGGCTTGAGGGAATAACTTTAAGTTCAAACTATAACAATCATTTTGAATATTTGTCATTTTTTTTTTTTTTTGGTTTTTCGAGACAGGGTTTCTCTGTGTAGCCCTGGCTGTCCTGGAACTCACTTTGTAGACCAGGCTGGCCTCGAACTCAGAAATCCGCCTGCCTCTGCCTCCCGAGTGCTGGGATTAAAGGCGTGCGCCACCACGCCTGGCTATTTGTCATTTTTGTGTTAGGAACACCCAGGATTCTGTCTACTAATCCATTTAACCACTCTGCTATGGAACTTTAGAAGTCACTGCTCCTGGCCAGCTGCACCCCTATGCTTCTTTCTCTCCAGCATTGCCTCTCCTTCTCCTAGCCTCTGGTAATCAATTTTCTAGGTGGTACTTCTCTGAGATCAATTGCTGTATGGGAGCACATGCAGTGTTTGTCTTGCTGTGCCTGATTTATTTCGTCTAACATAATAAGCAGTCTAGGGTCATCTGCCGATACTGATTTTTCTGGCTGAATCATATTGTGTTGTGTACATATGCCTCATTTCGCTTGACTCGTTCACCCATCCGCAGACACCAATACTGATTTCATATCCTGGTTATGTTGGGGAGTACTGCAGTAAATATGGAGTAGAGCACCCTTGAGGACTTGTGCCCTGTCCCTGGAATATGCACATAGTAGGGTGTTGCGGCCTGCCCGCAGTCCACAACATGAACGGTTCACTGAGAATGGCAGTTCACTGAAAAGAGAGGAATCTAGACGGGGCGGAAGAAACAATGGAGCCAAGACAAGATTCTGATCAAAGCTCAATTTTACTAATTCCAGACACTCAGTTATAAAGGAAGGGGGAGGGAACCCAATATCCCGCCAAGTAACTCAGGGTCCAGTAGCAGGACGAACACATGTGTGCCTCCAGGCAGCAAAGGCAGGTTCCAGCAGTAGGTAGGCGTGACAGGACGAATGAGCCGGTAGCTCCACCCTTGAGCAGGCAGGTTCCAGGCTGGGGGAAGGGAGGCCACAGTAGGGAGATTGCTAGATCACATAGTAGGTGTTTTTCCAGCTCCATACTGTTTTCCACAAAGGCTGAGTAGTTTACCTTTCTAGTAACAGTGGATGAGAGTCCACCTATGAAGACTTGTCTTGATCATTACACAACGCTATTAATTTATTTGGTTGATGTGTATTAAACTTATTTCATTATCAGGGGTGAGTCATACCTGAGCCACAACATGCATGTGAGGTCAGAGGACAGCTTGTGAGAGTCAGGTCTCTCCTTTTAACATGTGAAAACCAGGAACGGAACTCAGGTCATAAGATGTGGTGGTAAGAGCCTCTACTCACCGAGCCATCTTGCCAGCCCCAATTCTACAAATTGAATAAAAATCACTGACTTTTAAACTTACGTGGCTGAGTTTTAAGGTATATTATTTGTACCTTAATGATTTTATTCCTTTAAATAGTGTTTTAAAATAAAAACAGACTGTCAAGAAAAAAAACGTGTTCGTTCACATAAAAATGAAATTTGTAGTAGCTTTATTTGTGACTCAAAAAAGTAGACATAAATGAATAAACAAAATCTATTGTATCTACAGCAAAAAGAAAAAGAAGTACTAAGAAACTAATATATGCTGTGAGAGAGATGAACCTTGAGATTTTTGTTAGATGAGGAAAGCCAGACACAATAAAAATTTTTCCCTAAATAGATGATATAATGTTTTATGGTTAATTTTTTATTCATTTGGGATTCTTAGGGGCTATAAGCAGGCAATAGGTTTTTTAATAAAGTTAATCAACTGGACCTTCATTGTCTCCTGACTGTTTCTCCTTGGTTACTAAATGCTGTGTGTACCTGGGTCTCTATTGGGGTTTTGTCTCTGTCATTAATTAATTCTGTGATTCCCCACACTGGCACTGTGCTGTTAGCGTATTTTATAGTAAAATTTAATAACCAGGAGAGGTAATTGATCTTATTATTATTATTCAGACTTTTTCTGATTTCTCATGAATGTTTATTCTTCTGCTTGAATATTAAAATCAAGTCTGAAAAAGACCTGGTTTGGGTAGAAATCTTGTGAATTCGTGTGTGCAAACACAGTATCTCTTAAATATAACTCTTTGTATGCAAGAACACAGTGTGACTTTTCATTTAGTCCAGCCTCTTTTTTTTTTATGCCTGTGAGTGGGTTTTTTTTTCATGTAGATCTTGAACATCTCTAACATGGTAATGAGACACTATGGTGCAATGTTTACAAGCAAGGGCTCTGGAGCCAGATTGTTCACATATCACCTCCAGTACTTTCTGGCCACATGACTGCACAAACTGCACCTCTCTAAACACTTCAGTTGTTAGTCTCCAAAATGGAAATGGTGGCTAGGGGACATGTCTCAGTCGGCAGAGTACTTGCTTGTCACGTGCAAGACTCTGGGTTCAAACCCCAGTTTCATTTTAATTATTTCAAATATAAGTGGCATAATTTACATTACAGGATTGCTATGAGGATTAAACAGGCTGCCTGTGGAGATTCTAAAAGATTATTTATGGAATTGCTTTTTAAAGTGCTTAGTTCAAGCCAGGCATGGTGTAACACCGCACCCTGCACTTGGGAAGCTAAAGCAAAAGAGTCTTGGGTTCAAGGTCATTCTGAGCTACATAGTAAGACCATCTCAAACAAACAAACAACCAAGAAGAGGAAAGGAAGAGGAGGAGACCAGATCACTATAATCAATGTGCTCATGACAACAAACAAAGTACCTTATAGCCATAACCAAAGGCTAGCCACCAACAGAAAAACTGTTGGTGAGTAGTTTTCAATTGCACAGTACTTGGAAAGCAATACTCTCCCTTTTGTTCACTTATCCCTTTAACCCAGGAATTTCAGCTTTAAATATATTACCTGGAAGAGACACTGGAATGAACACAACATGGGGTTTAATTTGTGGCGGGGCAGTGTGGAGAATTATGTTTTGTGCTGCATGCTGACAGGAACAGGCAGAAATTGTACAGTTGTTTTTTTCTCACTAAATCTTATCTGGAGGTAGGACACAGCACAGCTAGGACAATGCGGTGCCTGCTAAGGAATTGGAGTTCAGTCACTTAGCAAGGGAAGCAGATCTTTGGGGCTGCACAGTATTTTTGTTTTAACTGGCCGTTCTTTGAGTTGTTTATAGAAAACAATAAGGATTAGTATGGATTAGCTGTGATCATGGAACTAGTTCATAAAACTATCGATGCTTCATGCTTCAGATCTGTCCCCAGACAGGGCATGATTTCATTTTTCCATTTATTTTTCTTGTTGTTGTGATTTAAATAAAAAAAAAAAGTCTTGACAACAGCAACCTAAAGCAAAGGGTTTATTTTAGCTCTCAGTTTGAGGCTGCAGCCCATTAGTGGCAGGGGAGTCAGGGTGGTAAGCATGTAAGGAGACAACTGGTCACATGACCTCTGTAGCCAAGAAACCAAGAACGATGAAGTGTCATGTTCAGCTAGTACTTTCCTTTTGTACAGTCCAGGTCAGGACTCAAGTCCAGAGCATGGCGCCTCTCTTCTTTAGGGTGGGTCTTCAAACCTAAATGAACCTTATCAAGATTATCCCTCTTTGGCCTGCCCAGAGGTTATTATAAATAAGCCCTCATGGGTTTATCTCTTAGGTGATTTCAGATTCTGTGGAGTTGAGACTATTAACCATCACACTATCTCATAATACACTTGCACTGAATAATATTTTCATCGAAAATAATGAAGTGAGCCTAAATAATATCTAGTAGTTCAGAGCCTAGTTAGACACTTCACAACAAAATACTTATGAGTTATCAAAAAAGGTAGAAATGAAATTACATAAGATACATTAATTATTATGCATGTTTTATATGGCACATATAACACACATGCATACCTGTATATTCATGGGAAATATGCAAACATGTGTATCACAAACCATATCTTACTTCTGGAGAATGAGATGGTCTAGAAAGGACAAGGCTTTCTTAATAAACCTCTGTGCTTCTAAGTTGGATTGTTAATGAAATGGCTTTAATTAAAATGCATATAAGGTTGTCTTCAATTTTCAGTAATGCTTGACCTCATTAGAAATGGAAGCTACCCCAGAGCTTGCTCACTAAAGCTATTACATTGTAAAAGATAAATAATTTAATTTGCCAATCCCTCCAGTGAATAGTTGATTCAAATACTATTCATCAGAGAATGTCTACTGAGCAAAGTCTCTCAGATTTCCTTTAGTTATTAGAATATTAGCATTGGCATGTCTAAGGATGATTAAGGTAAGTAATTGATACTGGGCTATATTAAGTTTGAATAAGAGCCCATTTGTCCCTCCTATACGAAGGACTAGCAATAGTCCCATAGGATGAAAACAAAGACATTAAGGTTTTATCAGGCACCAAACCAAGACTAGGAAGAGTCAGCTCACGTAGTGACTTAGTGGCCCAGCAATGCAAATAAACACAGTGGGGTCACGTTAGCAGGTGCAGAACCACAAAAGTGCAGCTGGGACGTGAAGCGTAGAGATGGGTTTATTGCCTATACCACAAAAGGAAATTGCGGGAACTGTTTCCAAAATGGTGCCCTTTGAACAGCTGCAGCAGCATGGGGGTCTTATCGGAAATCTTATTCACACTCACACAAGGGCTGGCCATTCCAGCGTACTTGATTAAGAAGTACAGTCTTAAACATGCTCAGTTTTAATCTATAATTTAAGAAAAAAGCTTAGCTACATCTTGTGGCATGTTGATCGCAACATCATGAGGCACATGTTTAAAATACTGAAGTGAGGAACAGGAATGTAAAGCAGGCTTAGTGTGATGGTTTGTATATTCTTGGACCAGGGAGTGGCACCATTTGAAGATGTGGCCTTGTTGAAATAGGTGTGTCATTGTGGGTGTGGGCTTAATACTCTCACCCTAGTTGCCTGGAAGTCAGTCTTCTACTAGCAGCCTTTGGATGAAGATGTAGAACTCTCAGCTCTGCCTGCGACATGCCTGCCTGGATGCTGCCATGCTCCCACCTTGATGATAATGGACTGAACCTTTAACTTGTAAGCCAGCCCCAATTAAATGTTGGGTTTTTTTAATAAGACTTGCCTTGGTCATGGTGTCTGTTCACAGCAGTCAAACCCTAAGACACTTAGCTTGAAAAACAAAAGTTCAGTTAAAGATGAAAAAAGTTTGAAGATGTAGCAACATAGGAGTTTGTCCCTAAAAGTGTGTCTTGCACGGTGGTTAACTGAATAGCTTCTTCTGATACCCATTTATATATCCACGTATACATATAGAGTGAACTTATTTCCCTAAATGTCTATCAACTATGTTCCATTGAATTATCTTTTCTACTGCAAAGTGGATCCCTGAACTTCCAACACTGTGTGGAAATGTATCCCTAGCACTTCAGTCTGCATTTAGTAGCTCTTCCTCAACCTATAGCAAACAGGACTTGCTCTCTTTCTCCAATCCCATTCTCTTAACTTCTCCTTCCTGTTTTCTGCCATCGGAACACATAAGAGGGAATAAGCAAGGCTTCCTCAAGAGGCTGCGTGCCCTCTTTCCAATTGGTTGCGATGTTCCCTCCACTGGCACAGCTTGTGGGCAAAGTTGTCATTGAGGGCTCCCTTTCTTAGTCATTGGAACTGTTTCAAGTCATAGAATCACTGTAGCCTGGGCGTAGGTAGGTAAAGTGTACAAGTGACCCTGACTATATGGGCACAGTCAAAAATGGCTTCCTTGGGTAGTTTCAATCTCAATTACATCCCACTAAGACAAGATCACACTGTTTTGTGACTTGCATGCCTTTTCTGCTTCCCTGTAATGGTGCTCAGAATGTCCGAAGCTTCCCACTGCACCTGCCATTGACGAGACAACATCTTTAATATATCCTGGAAGGGACTATGACTGTCTCCTTTATTCTGCTATTGATGAGGAGCCAGGATGCTTTCTAGACTGAATGGCCTAATCAGAGCCTAATAATGATCCTTAACCCAAGTTGCTCTTCCACTGGAGATGAAGAGGCCATCTCCAGGGCTGTTGTGAGTTACAGGTGATTCTCTTGGTGATGCCCCACCCATCGTCAAGGCCCTTGGGTATAGAATGCTGGTAAAACACCCAGCCACTTTACCAGGCTGCACTCTTCCAGAGGTTTCTCATTCCTGAAGAGGACCCAGAACCAAGGTGGAAAGAGGAGCACGGTCTCTTCACATGCACAGTGAAGTGTTTTTCCATTTAGAGTAGAGATTACGTAATATTTCTTGTTTTCCACTAAGGAACTTATCACCAATCCCAGGAGAAACAAGAACAATCTCACTTGGCATTTTTATTCTTTCTGAGGGTTCATGAACCCTATCCTTTCCCTTTGTCTGCCCCATACCTTCTTCATGCATTGCCTCTAATTCTAACCCTGTGTATTCATCATGCTGTTGATTAATCCCATGGCATGCTAAATAAAAGACTTATTTAGCATTCTGTGTTCTTAGAGATTGTCACTGTACATGTAAATAGCATCTGCACTCCTTATGTAATTTTTCTCTACATTTTGTTTCTTTCTACCATAATTCTCAAAAATAATTATCAATGTGATTTACTCCAATACTCTACCTAATACCCTCAGGAGGACACTCATTTTCTGGTGTTCTGGATAAGCAAAGAGCAAAGAGATTAATTTCCTTGTAGAATATTTTCCAGCCACTCATACAATGAATGTGGACCTTTCACATTTTAATTCATTATGAAATAGGTTTAAACACTGCCACATTCTACCACTCTTCTATTCTCAGGATATGCTACAAGTGGTGTTTACCCTCAGGGAGGCTAATGTTAGAAACTGAGACACCACCTTAAGTAAATTCTTATTTGCCAAGTGTTTGCCCAAGGGCAAAAGTGCCCTATTTGAACCTGCAAATTTACTGCCCAGTTGCTACAAGCTTTCTCTCGAAACTGAAAATGTTCTCTCTCACTGTGGACAAGCAGGACTGTTCCACCCTCAAGTTTCATGAGAAGAGTTCACAAGCCCTTCCATCCCCTACAAAACCTTTTGCTGTGTTTGCAGCACACTATAAATACTCCAAATATCATCTTAAAATGTTTGAAGTAAGTGACCTTCCCAGATCCTTTCAAAGTGCATGAACTTATAAACACACTTCAGACCCTTACAGCAAAGATATAAACAAACTGTGACTCCCAGAAAAGAACTGAAATAAACCTAATTTGGAAGAAACTTAAATCAATACTGGAAGATAATCAAAGAACTTTAGCAGCTGGTAAGGTCAAAAGTAAAGGATATTTCCAAACTAACTTGGCATCTCTATAGGCAATCATTTATTAATGAAAGGTAACATTCTCATTTTTTAATAATATTTTAAGTTATTTTCCTTCTCAGTTAAATAAATAATGCACTGTGGAGGAACTGAAAATTAACTTCTCATTTTGTTCATCGAAACTTAACTGGATTTATTCTTCTTCTCTGTTCTCTCATTGACTGAGCTTGCTACCTTGAATATCAGAAATTAAATGGACGTCATCGAGGCATTAATCCACAGCACTTCTTAAATTTCTTACCTGGTCCCAGTGTTTAATACTTTTCCATAAGATTAAATTTCATTTTAAGTACTGGGGAGAACCTTCAAATCATGGAGCATTCTCATAGGCAAAAATTCCAAAATAAGATTTTATTTATTTCTCTCGATACTGCCTTTTAACTCCACTTCTCACAGAACACTAAAAATGCAAAAACAGGTCCACAGTGATTCCTACAGATGGTGATGGTGATGATGATGATATCTGGTCTGTTTCATTTAAGAAACTCTTTATCAACTACCACCTAGAAACATGTGAGGCTTCTGAAAGGGTGGCCCATGCAACATCAACTGGAGAGTCTTTACACTGAAGATTCTTGAGCTCCCTGTCAGAACTAAGCAACCAAAGGCATGGTGGTCAATGATCCCTGGCAATCAACAGTCAATTCAGAGCCACTCTATTTACACTCAGTGCCTCATTTTCCAGTCTGCCTTCTTAATTACAAATACCATCTAAAAGATTTAGTGGCCTGGTGAGGCAGAAGCGGTGGTGCTAAAGCACTTTTAAATACAAAATACATAAATCAGGGAGATTTTTAAACACTTGATAGCAAATTCTAATGAAAAAGTTACTATGATAAACAGGACTCGCTTTAGACCCCATTTTGGCTCTAATGTAAAGTCCAAAACTTCTATTAAGTTTTAGAAGTTGATTTCTACCTTTTCAGCTTTTCTACAAGTTTGTTTCAAAATCAGCAGGTCTTTATCCTCTGAAAGCCACTCTACCCACCCCATTAGACAATTGTGTGTGTGTGTGTGTGTGTGTGTGTGTGTGTGTGAGAGAGAGAGAGAGAGAGAGAGAGAGAGAGAGAGAGAGAGAGAGAGAGAGAGAGAGAGAGAGAGAGAGACTGTGTTGGACAGATATGAGAGTCTTGCCAAGGCTTTTAATTTAAAAGTAAAGACTTTAGATATATAGATATCTCTCTTTGTTCCCTATTCATTCATTCATTCATTCATTCATTCATTCACTTTACATTCTTATCACTGCCCCCACTCTGGGTTCCCCTATCACACACACACACCCATTCCCTCCTCTCCTTCCCCTCTGAGAGAGTGGTGACACCCTGCCCCCAGGTATCCTCCCATTCGGACACATCAAGTCTCTGCAGGGCTAGGTACAGCATCCTCTCCCCCTGAGGCCAGACAAGGCAACCCAACTAAGGAATGTATTCCTCAGATGGACAGAAGCTTTAGGGACAGCTCCTGCTCCAGTTGTTGAGAGACCCACATGAAGACCAAGCTACATATCTGCTCCATATGTGCAGGAGGCCTAGTTCCTAGCCATGTATGTTCTTTGGTTGGTGGTTCAGTCTCTGAGAGGCCTCAAGGGCCCTGGATAGTTGACGCTGTTGGTCTTCACGTTGAGTTCCTATCCCCTCATGGGCACTCAATCCTTCCCCCAACTCTTCCATATAAGTCCCCAAACATTGGACAGATCCATTGTTTGGCTGTGGGTCTCTGCATCTGTTTCAATCAGCTGCTTGGTAGAGCCTCTCAGGACAGTTATGCTAGGCTCCTCCCTGCAAGCATAATAAAGTATCATTAATAGTGTCAGGGATTGGTGCTTTCCAATGAATGGGTCTCAAGGTGGGTGGGTTATTATTCGTTAGCCATGCCCCCAGTCTCTGCTCCATCTTTGTCCCTGCATTTATTGTAGACAGGATAAATTTGGGATCAAGAGTTTCATGAGTGGGTTGGTGTCCTGATCGTTCCACTGAGGTCCCTGCCTGACTACAAGAGGTTACTTCTTGAAGTTCCATATCTCCACAGCTATA
Source organism: Mus caroli (assembly GCF_978045245.1). Lineage (NCBI taxonomy): Eukaryota > Metazoa > Chordata > Mammalia > Rodentia > Muridae > Mus > Mus caroli. Next base: position 15,283,757 of record NW_028227273.1, on the reverse strand, counting down.
AGGCTCAGGCAGGTTTCCCTCATTGACTCCTGAGAGCCTCCCCCATCCCAGGTCTCCAGCACATCCTAGAGATACCCCCAACTCCCACCCTGACCAGCTGCAGACTTACATTCATTCTCCTAGCCCCTCTGTTCTGTCTCTCCCTACACTGATCCTAAACCTGGTTTCTCCTTCCTATCCCCCTCCCACACAGTTTCCTCCCTCCATCTGTGTCCTATGACTATTTTATTCCATCTTCTAAGTGAGATTCAAGCATCCTTACTTGGGCCTTACTTTTTGTTTAGCTTCTTTGGGTCTGTGGAATGTAGCATGGGTATCCTGTATTTTATGGCTAATATCCACTTATAAGTGAGTATATAACATGCATGTCCTTTTGGAACTGGGTTACCTCATGCAGGATATTCTCAAGATCCATCCATTTGCCTGTAAAATTCATGACGTCTTGGTTTTTAATGGTTGAGTAGTATTCTTTTTTTTTTTTAGATATTTTCTTTATATACATTTCAAATGCTATCCCGAAAGTTCCCTATGCCCTCCCCCCACCCTGCTCCCTTACCCACCCACTCCCATTTCTTGGCCCTGCTGTTCCCCTGTACAGGGGCATATAAAGTTTGCAAATACCAAGGGGCCTCTCTTCCCAGTGATGGCCGACTAGGCCATCTTCTGCTACATATGCAGCTAGAGACATGAGCTCTGGAGGTACTGGTTAGTTCATATTGTTGTTCCACCTATAGGGTTGCACACCCCTTCAGCTCCTTGGGTGCTTTCTCTAGCTGCTTGAGTAGTATTCTGTTGTGTACCACATTTTTTTAAATTCATTCTGCAATTGAGGGACATCTAGGTTGTTTGAAGTTTCTGGATATTACAAAGAAAGCTGCTATGAACATAGTTGAGAAAGTGTCCCTGTGGCATAGTAGGGCATCTTTTGGGTAATGGCCAGAAGCAGTATAGAAGGGTCATGAAGTAGAACTATTTCCACTTTTCTGAGAATCCAACAAACTGATTTCCAGATTGGTTGTATAAGTTTGCACTCCCACCAGCAATGGAGAGGTGTACCCCTTGCTCCGCATCCTTGCCAGCATCTGCTATCACTTGAGTTTTTGATCTTCGCCATTCTGACAGGTATCAGATGGGTCATTTCTTTAAGTGCTTCTCAGCAGTCCGAGATTCCTCTGTTGAGAACTCTTTTTAGCCCTGTACCCCCTTTTAATGGGGTTGTTTGGATTGGTGATGTCTAATTTCCTGAGTTCTTTCTATACTTTGTATATAAACCCTCTGTCATCAGTAGGGTTGGTGATGATCCTTTCCCCATCTGAAGGCTGCTGTTTTACCTATCGATTGGTTCTTTTATTCAAGGTGTAGTATTACCAAGTATCAACAATTAGGATAGAAAAGTTAGTTTGATAAAATTATTTAAAACTTAAAAAATTAAGAACTTCTAACATACTCTGTCAAAGTTGGGGAAATGTTTAACAGCCCTACCTGAGCATCATGTAATTCAGTGTCCACGTTGGTGCTATTTTTGCTGTTAAAGTATCTGATTCTATGATGTTACACACTAATCAATAGATCTTTGTGCTATTGGTATACAGAAGTCAGGAGTGCTGAGAAACATTCTAAAACATGACATTCTCCTATGGTTATTCTCTGGCCCAAAAAAGTCAATAGCACTGATATTGAGAAACTTTGTTCCAAAAAGATCAAAGCCACTTGCCTGGGGCATGAGGAGGCCTTTGCCCTGCACAGTTGAGAACAGTGGAGAGCTGCTTTAGTGGTTTCTGTGGGGGATGTGGGGGAGGGCAGGCAGTGAATAAAGACTGAGAGAGAAAGCTTTCCAAGTTTTAATCATTAAGGATGTTAAACCAAGTTATTGCTCAAGATGGGAGGCATAACCAGTGAAAATTTTGATAATGTGGGGCAGCAAAGCGTTTTAGTTAAATGAAATTTTCAGTTTTCACTTAGATGTATGATGCCATTGACAAGACAACCCAAGCCATAGTAGGGTGGTATGTATTGATCATTTCTGCATCTTAAAGGAGGGGAAATTGATATATTTAATTTATAATTGTAAATGTTTAGCAAAGGAAAATACTAAAGTCTAAGTGTCTAAAACACACTTGCTTCATAAGGACTCACTGTGTTTCTAAACGTAAATATCCAAATTGTCTTCCTGCTCCAGGACTTACACTTCCTGCTCTAGGAGTGCCTGGCTGGCTGGCTAGCCACTGTGTATAAAGGTTCGAGAAGCTGACAAGTGAAGGGGTAACTGTGATGCCATTCCTATCTGAACCAGCTTCCTTTTTATTTCTGAGGAGGACGGAGGGCTGCTTTCCCGCATGTGAGAAAGTCACCATCTGGCACAATGAGCTTCTTTGCTGGAATTCTGGCAGAGCCTGTGGCCGGGACAAGGAAGACTTAGGTCTGCACTAGCTGGTAAGGAGATGCCACAAAGGCAGAGTGCATATCTCTTAACCTTGGTCACTGCATAGTAATCAACTGCTACCATAGCTGGCAGGGCAAGGACTCCAAGGCCAATACACACAGACGAGTGCTCCCTGACATCAGTACTCAGTTGAAATACAACCCCAAGTCAGGATGCACGTTACCGCATAGATTGTAAAGGATTGTATGGGCTTATTTAGGAAAATGACCATCACTTGTGGCATAATTTTCATAATTTATATCTCCTGTTCTAAGCAAACAAACTAAAACTGTATTGGGTTGGAATACACGAGAAATGTGGATTTATGGGACAGAACTTCTTCTGAAATTGTTGCACTCGTAGGCTTCAGTTTTCATCCTTTTCTAGATTCACATCTCTGGGTGAGAGTCCAAATAAGCAAATTAATTATAATGTTAGAAATGAAATTTTATAAATTAAAAAGGTTTTTAACTTTATTATTCAAAAAAGTCTTGCAAATAAAAAACATTACACAACTAATACTAGCCAGATCCAAAGTCTACACATCTCAGTAAATTTCTATACACTTAGAATGCTCATCCTGATTCTGCGGGGCTTCACACGTGGCCTTTACTAACTCACTACCTAACATACTTTTATGCACGTATCCACCACCAAAACCCAAAACTCCATGACAGAGAACTGGAAAGCCAATTAGTTTTATATCCTTTCTCGTAATTCATTCCCCATTACCTGCATTCAGTCCTTCTGCCTCCCCTAATATTTAGTCTTTCTTGTTCTCTCTTCTGCCTGTTGTACCGTACAAGCTTTAACAGTGGCTGGTTAATTAACGAGTCCCTATTGTAACCTTAGAGGGTAAATCTGTTCTAATGATTGATTTACATAGCAAAAATCCCCCCCCCCCCATCTCCTGAACAATCTCTTGAAGAAAATCTGCTCCTACCGGGGAAATCACATTTCTTTGCAAAAACTGAGGTCAGGGAGCTATGAAAACAGTGAGGGCCAACTGCTTTGCAGCAGAATGTTGACCAACCTCTTCATTAATCAAGACTTAATTAAAAAAAAAATCTTCTGTCTACTCACTGCAAGTAAACATCTTCAGTCCCGTGTACTGCTACCACTGCTTTGTCTCATTCGTCTTCAGTTGTATTTGATTCTGGTCAAAGGATGAACTGACCTCGGTTTGTCAAGGACACCCTTCCACAGGGACTCTCACAAGGACACCCTCAGTCATTATCTCTCCCGTTGAAAGAATGAAGGGGCTGAGTTACTCTTTTTAGAATCCCTTTAATTATGCTTTAGAGTTCTCTGAAGAACTCATGCAAGGACATGGCTAAAAGACTCTTCTGCAATTTCTGAAGAAACTTCATAGAATAACCTAGAAAAACTCCTGACAGCCACCAAGTAAGGTTAGTATTGATCAAACAAGGTATTGTTTAGGGCTTTCCTGGAACTTTTTCTTCATTGAACAAAAGCATTTTTTCCATGTGAAAATATAAAGTTTCTAATAAGAATTAAATATATTAATAAGGTAGTTATATTTTTAACAAATTGACTCAGTTTTCAATTGTTTAAGTAATGTATGTATATGTATATGTGTTTAAGTATGTATATATATGTACGTGTGTGTGTATGTGTACGTAGATTGGAAACTTGTCACTCATTCTTATTTAAAATGCTATTTTGTAATCTTTTCATTACCAGAATAGTGGACAACCATTTTGCTATATTTAAGTAAATAATAATTTCTTGAATTCATCTATTAACCTTATGAAAATATTCAAGAACTGTAACCTTGTACATATTTAACAAACTATTATCTTGAAGTTCCAATTTAACCAAAGTTATAGTTTTTGGAATTTCTCTCTTGAAATTTCTTAGTGTTTTAGAGATCTCTAAAAAAAAAAAATGGAAAACAACTATTTAATTGGACACTTACGTTGTTCCGTTTTTCTCCATACCTCACTCCTAATGGACTCTAAACATGATGGGCATGACAATTTTACATCCTGTTGCTAAGCCTGTATGGTTACCCCTCAGGAGCTAAGTGTTCAGAGTTAAGGGTTCAGTTCCTCTTCCAACAAAAGCATTGAGGGCTGGGCCTTAATTAGCTGAAGTGGGTAAGGAATACAGACTCCATCACGATAGGCCTGCTGAGTCCAGTGTTCGATCAAAGGTGGCCTATCCAGTGGGGCTTACATGGGGTAAAGAGGAAAGCTTTTCAAAGATTGGCTTGATTTTTACCTCTAGAGCTGATGGTGTGGCTTGGCCACACTTTTCCCCCTTTGAAGATTTCAATATCATCACCAGTAATGTTATTTATCTCACTAGATTTTTATAAGAGGACAAAATAAGAGAGTACATTTAAAGAATTAAGCCAGAGGACCTTGAGAGACAGTTCAGCCCTTAAGAGCACTGGCTACTCTTCGATAGAACCCAGAGCCAATTCCCAGCATCCACCTGGTTGCTCACAACCACCTGTATATCCAGCTCCAGGTGACCCAACGCCCTCTTCTAGCCTGTGTAGACAATGCAAACACACTGTACACAAACACTCACGCACGCACGCAGGCAAAACATCCATAAACATAAAATAAAAATCAATAAATCTTTAAAAGAATGAAGCCAGAGAACTGGGAATAAGACTCAACAGATCCTTGCCCTTTTTGCAGAACATTTCCTTCAAGCTCTCTGAATGGTGAGTTTGCCGTTTGGAAATAGGAGTTGGAGACTTCAATAACTGAACTGAAGGAGTGACAGTTCAGTACTGTTCACAATGAAGTTGAGACTAAAAAACTTTATAGGTGAATGGAAAAATCATGGAATGTGGGTTCTAATAGTTGACTGCTATCAATCCTTGAGTTTTACAATAAATTTCCTATCAAAGTCTTGACAAAGGGAAAAGTGATTCAGGCCAAGGAAACAGACAGGACACTTAATTGTCTTTAAACCAAACAGTTTGTTTCCCTCAATGGATGTCACAGGTGATTAAGGAATTAGAACTCAGAAACACAAAAGGCACAGACAAGCAGTAATTATGTCATAGGGACCAGAGTAGGCTGAAAGACAGCAGCAGGAGTTTTAGACTTCCTTAAACTCTTTTTTTGTTTTGTTTTGTTTTTTGTTTTTTTTCGAGACAGGGTTTCTCTGTGAAGCCCTGGCTGTCCTGGAACTCACTCTGTAGACCAGGCTGGCCTCGAACTCAGAAATCCGCCTGCCTCTGCCTCCCAAGTGCTGGGACTAAAGGCGTGCGCCACCACGCCCGGCTACTTCCTTAAACTCTTTATCCTTTCATTATCCTTTATCCTTTCATTCGTGCATAAGCTTTTAAAGCACAAATGAACCCCGAGGGACAAGGAATGTGTCCAATAGCTTCTCAAGGGAAAGAGATCAAGGTTGGTGGATTTGCCTTACACAAGTGGTCAAGAATAGTGTATCCCAGTATGAAAGGAACACCATGTATGAAGAGATGACGGGGTGGTTTGTTTATAGAGGAGAATGACTAGAGACCAGTCCTATGAGGGTGTGCTGGGGCCTCTACAAGAGTACTCTCTTAACTAGAGCCATGTCTCCAGCTCCAGCACGCTGTGCTTTTGTAATAAACTTGATTTCACACTAGAAAGTAAAAATTCTATAATGTGAAATTGTTTTCTCCAATTTCCTTCAGTAAAGAGTAGTATATTGTACAATCAATCAACCATGATTCTTTTACAGCAGTTTGGTTCTTGTGTTTTGATAAACAGGAGCGCACCCATTTTTAATTCTATTCAGTTCATTGATGGGGACTTTAGTAATTAAGACTGTTCTCAGCCGGGCAGTGGTGACGCACGCCTTTAATCCCAGCACTAGGGAGGCAGAGGCAGGCGGATTTCTGAGTTCCGGGCCAGCCTGGTTTACAGAGTGAGTTCCAGGATGGCCAGGGCTACACAGACAGAGAAACCCTATATTGACCCTCCCCACAAAAGACTGTTCTCATCAAGTCAAAAGTTTAAGTCAACCATGCTCCAAGTGAGAGCTATACAGAGGGGCATTTAAGCAGTTTTTAAAAGTTCGACAGAATTATCATTACACAATCTGAATTACACACCAGCCATCTGAATCCAAGAAGACTGGTTTTGAACTGAAAGCAACTCAAAACAGCAGGGGACAAAGAGGCTGGGAATTTGGTTCATTGAACATCAAAGTGAGTTGAAGTCGGGAAAACCAGATGATGGTGCAAGAGGTCTGCGTTTGACTGAAGGAAGGTTAAAAGTTGTGCCACGGGGGTGGGGATGGTAGAGGGGTGGGGGATGAGCTAACGGAGGGGAGGCCTTGGAAGCCATCGGTGGCAGGGATGGCCCAGCGGATGCGCCGGGTGGAGGGGGGCGGCTGCCTCCGAGGCGGCCTGCGGGGCGCTCTGCGGGGCTCAGTTTTCCGGGCCGAGAGAAGCAGGCCCGGAGCCCGGGGCTGAGCAGTGCCGGCGGCCGGAGGAGGCGGGAGCCCCGGGCCGCTAGCGGCTCCTCCCCCGGCGCCTCCGCTATCTGGGTCAGACACGAAGGCCACCACGCAGGACCTTGGGACCCGCAGGCTGCACAGGGTTCCACTCGGCCATCCCCTCCTCGCTCGCCCGCTCGCCCGCGGGTCCCGGTTCCCTGGCTCCAGCCCCAGAGAAGCCTGCGCAACGACTCCGGGTGTGTACCTAGCCAGGGAAGGGGTACCTGGGCGGGCTGGGATCGGCAGCCCGGTCCGACGGGCAGTGGGGCGTGTGGAAGAAGGCGGCGGCACTTCCGGCGGCTGCTCCACTTCCGGGTCGCGGCCTGCCGCCTGGTGACCTGGGGCTGCGGGCGCTCCTGGCACCATCCTAGAGGAGCCTGCGCCCTGGAGAGGTGGCTTCCTGACCCCGAGCCCAGGCGACCACCGGAGCGGGCACCGCGCCTCTGCTCCCGCCTCAGCCTCGCGCCAACCTTGTTCTCTTTGCGTGCTCCCTAACTAAAAAAGAAAAAGATTTTGATTGTCTGCTCTTTTTTTATACAAACATGGAAACTAGACTAACAGCACTACTACTAACATTTGCAAATAAGTTGAATACTAAAAGGCTCCAAATTTAAATTATAGATGAGGGAATGCATGAAAGTCTGATGGAATACGAGTGTTAGAATTCAATAGGAAAGTACTTGCATCGCTGTATACAATATAGCCCCAAGAACTCCGTCCGAGTGTTGCCTTCCGAAGCTTGAAACTTAAAGCTGATTTGTAAGGCATAATGTTGCTTGACCCTCTTGGCCGTTTTCGTTCCTCTGGTTTATGGGTTCGAGCTCTTTATGCCTTCCCCTTATCCCAAGGACCAGCTGATGAATTCGTATGAATGTTTCTTAGGAGCTCGTTCTAAACATTCAAGTTACTTTAAGAACATTAATATCTAGAGGTAAAACTAAGATATGAATGCAATGTTTTCTTTTAAAAGCATTGCGTGTCCTAGTTCTCTTGGAAGTCAACATTTCATTGTTTCACTAGGTGACTCGCTGCTAATAACCTTTGGTTGTGTACCATATTAATTTTAGGTCATTTATGCAAACATAATAGCTATCCTTTTTCGTCGTAAGTGATTTATAACTGGAAATTTGTAAACTAATAATGTTTTGCTTCTGAAATGCAAACTTGCATCTTAAAGTGAGTTGTAAAGTCTGCTCAATAAATTTTAGTTGCCTTATCTGTACTCAGGACAAGAGTATACTACTATAGGCAAGAGTCTAAAAACAATATAAGTAATTTTATACAACCTTTTAAAGTACACCGTAGGCAAGCAGATTCTGATTTCCAACTTTTGTAGTCTTCCTTGTTCATCTGTGTCATATTTCTGATTATTGACACAAAAGCACACACCAAGTTACTTCTTGTTTGTGCCTTACTATTTTTATTCAGGGTTTTCAAGTCACTGACATAGAAGCACATAGAAGCATAAATTCACACACTCTGACCTATATGTTTCTAGTGGTGAGACTTTTTTTTTTAAACAAATGCCATATCTAGTGAGTCTATTCTTTGTTAATGTTCATAGTTTGGATGCCTTAGTTCACCTCTAACCATCTCTGCTCTGTCAGCATTCTCTGTCTGTCCTTGCTTGACGCTTTCTCATTCTGCATGCCGCTGGCTAGATGTCTCTAAGATTTATGAAACAGGAAGCCAGAGGTAACCTTTCTCACTTCTTGAATCCGATAACCCTCTGGGTAGATTACAGCAGTTTGTCTGAAAAATAATAATGGCACTATTGTCTTGAACTACTTCAAAGAGATCATTTGGAGCTGGTGTAGAACCAAAAAAAGGTAAAAGTTTGGCTGCTTCTCTCTCATGTGTTTAAACCTGATTCTGTCTTGGGGATAAGGTCTTTCTCCTGGTGGATTTTTACTTCTGTTATTTACTTATTAAATGAAAAAACCTTTCAGATCTTTCAGATGTGTGTGTGTGTGTGTGTGTGTGTGTGTGTGTGTGTTTCATAATGTAAAGTTCAAGGCTGGCCTGGTAAGACTGGATCAAAGAATTAAATCAGCATAAGTAAATTCCTTATGGTAGACTTGTTTTGTTTTTTGTTTTTGTTTTTGTTTTTTTGTTTTTGTTTTTCTAGACAGGGTTTCTCTGTGTAGCCCTGGCTGTCCTGGAACTCACTCTGTAGACCAGGCTGGCCTCAAACTCAGAAATACGCCTGCCTCTGCCTCCCAAGTGCTGGGATTAAAGGCGTGTGCCACCACTGCTCGGCCATGGTAGACTTCAAGATGGGCGTGTGGGCATTCTTCATTAAGGGTGGGATGGGGCTGGGGATAGAGAGAGAGAAGGCAGGTATAGAATGAGTGTTGTTGGAGATCTAATGCTGGTTCTGATATATGCTAAGCAAGAACTGTACTTTTGAACTGTTCCCAGCCCTAGTATTTTATTAATCAATAAAAAGCAGAAACAAAAACCAGCCTTAAGATGATCAAGTTTGCTGCATGATTGGCCTATAATATAGATGCGTGTCATAGTATGTGGTACCTTTTTTATTTCTATTGCTTTTTGTGGTAATCTATCGAGGTAATTTAGTTTTATGCACTAGTATAATGTTTATGGGGCCAAACGACAGTACTTATCAACAGCCTCATCTGTTACAAATGCATTAGATCCTGCTATTGATGGGTTTCCTGGGTGAGTGGGGGAGCAGCTGGTTAGATGTACAGTTCCCAGATAGATCAATTAGTTCAGAGGATATTTGGGTTTAAAAGAGAAAAAGAAAAAAAAAGGAAAAACTGACAAATGCTCTTCCCAAATCAGACAGGCCAGATTAAGCACCAGGGTCCTCCCTGGGATTGTTGTAAGAGAGAGATTTTCAACCAGTCTCTTAGAGATGATAGTCATCAAAATCTGAGGTAAGTCCTTACTTTTTTTTTAATGAGGTGGAACATCCAAATTGGAAAGTAACTGTTGTCTATGCATATAGTTTAATATTGTAAGAATCTGGGTTTTTTTTAACTTTTATTTATTTACTTAGTGTGGTGTGTGTGTGTGTGTGTCTGTGCGCGTGCGCGCGCGCAATAGCACAACTTGCAGGAATTGTCTTTTTCCTTCCTCTGTGGGGGAATGAGGATTGAACTCGGGTAGTTGAGCTTGAGAGCAAGTGCCTTTGCCCCTCAACTACAATAAGAATCTGAAAAGAAACGTTCCTTTAAGCAGCCCTTGGAACTAGATTCCTGCTGCTTTCTTTTTGTCGCCCTCTTCCATAGGTCACTTAAATCATTATGTTTAGTTGGCCATGTAGTATACAGGAAACAACAATGCCTTGCTAGAATGTGCAGAATAGTATGGTGCTCGCTGTGGGGTGCACGATTTCAGGGATGCAGCCTAACTCAGGATTTATGTCCATCTAGTATTTCCGCCCCAGCTTCCACTCCTGGCTGTTTTGGACAAGAAACAATCAAAGAGAACTTTGATAAGCTCCTACATTCACCCACTTATCCTGAATCTCTGCTAAAGTAATCTGCCTTTTCTTTTGTTACTGTCAAAGCGTTGTTTGTGCTCCGGCTGAAGGTCAGCCTTGTGCGCATGCGCTGGAGACCATCTCCTTGGTTTATGCTCCGGCTGAAGGTCAGCCTTGTGCTCATGCGCTGGAGACCATCTCCTTGGCCTTATTTGGATCTGTACAATTCTGTCCTGTTGCTTCAACCTTATCAGCTTTGCATTTTAGCTAAACTTTCATATTGGAAAATCATGTTTTCCTTGATCGTTTGAGACCATGTTTCTATATAACCGGCATCTTTTCTCCCACTTCTTTTGTATTTAGCCATCCCTCAGGCCAGCATGCCTTCCTTTGGTGAGTGAATATCTTTATTACTCCATTTTTATCCACCCACCCCACCCCAACACACACACATACACACACACACACACACACACACACACACACACACACACACACACACACAGGGTTATCGATACCTTTATGGTTTTCTGTTCCTTTCTTTGGACTCTCCCATACTTTGGACTTTGCCCCTTGCTTTCTAGCCTGTTATAAACCTATCATGTATGGTTGCCACTTTGGCTTCAATAGCAATTAGTTTACAAGTGAATTTTAAAATGAGAAAACTCGATTTTATGTTTGCCCGTCTATGCCACCGCTGGTGTGTGGTGCCCTCCGTGCATGTTCATGGCTACTGTGCTGCTTGAAGAACTTGCTTAGCATTTCTTTTAGCACTTACTTGGTAATAATAGTTTCTGCTTTTGTTAAACAACAAAACCCCAGGCTGTTTTGTTTTGTTTTGTTTTGTTTTGTTTTTGTCTTGTTTTTACCTTTAATGTTGAAAGATATTCACTGGGTATAGAAAATTCAGCTGATAGGTCCTCCATCCCCACCACCACCTCCCAGCATGTTAAAGACACCACTTCATCGTTTTTCTTGTTTAAATGGCTCCTTCATCATAAGCCGTGGTAAGCCTTCTCCTTCCTCCCTATTCCCACTCCTCCCTCCTCCTTCTGGCTCTCTTCCCCACTCCACCCTCCATCCTTATCAGCAGAATACTAGTCCACTTGGTTTCTCACTGCTTGACTACGTTGGCTTCTCTTTAATTTAGGACTCGTTTGCTCCCCTTCTCTCGTTCTATGCTCCTGTCCATCTCGGATGTTCTTGATGTCTACTGTCCTGGTCGTTAGCATCTCCCCATTGTGCTGCATCTGGGGGTGACTTTTTTTTATTACGTATTTTCCTCAATTACATTTCCAATGCTATCCCAAAAGTCCCCCATACCCTTCCCCCCCTTTCCTACCCACCCATTCCCACTTTTTTGGCCCTGGCGCTCCCCTGTACTGGGGCATATAAAGTTTGCGTGTCCAATGGGCCTCTCTTTCCAGTGATGGCCGACTAAGCCATCTTTTGATATGGGGGTGTCTTTTACTGCTGTGTCTTCCTGTGCACTACTCTTTGTCCTTCTGTGGTGTTTTCATTACTGTCAATTTTACTTCATAAAGCCTTTTTTCCAGATATCTTAGTTTTCATTTCTAGAAATTCCAAACAGTCTGACTTAAAACTTTCTTTTTTTTCTCCCCTCATCAAGTGTATCTTTACCATGAATATATTTGTACATTTATAATATGGCAACATTTTAACTTATTCAAATAAGTGGCCAATGCTTTAAATGATTGTTTTAAAGCCTTTGTTTACTGATTCGATTGCCTCTGGTCTGCTTCTGTGCTAGTCTGATGAATTCTGGCTAGGTATGGGACATTCTGGCTGTATATTGTTGATCATTGTTCAATTCTGCATTTTTTCTGCTTATTTACAGTATTGGACACTTTTATCTTTGACACTTAAATCACTTGTGAATCAATGTAATAGTTTGGTGGCTTATTTTTAAATTTTTAATCCATTTTGGATGGAGTGTAAATAGCATTAACTCTGAGGTTCCTTTGAGCTCTCTGCTAAAAGCCTCACATAGACTGTAAGCCTTCTTGGCATCTTGAAGCATCTCAGCTCCATGTGATCCTTGGGACCATTTTAACGGACACCTTCAAGGTAGTTTTTAATTCTCATGAAGTTATTCTTTACCAGCCCCCGTGGAGTCTGTGTTTTCCCGACATCCTTGTCTTACCCTCTGCATGCTGGCACATACATTCTAGATACTCTAGTTCCCATAGACCCTAAAATTATCCCTTTAGTCGAGTGAGACTGCCTACCTGTTTGCTTGTTCTCTTTTCTTTTTTCTTCTTTCATAGTCTAGAAGTTACTTCCAACTGTGATCCAGGAGTCCCTACAGGAATTATTTCTTTCTCTCTGATCAGGATAATAGAAAGCAGTGCTTTGATAATATGTTCCAAAGGTGGCTAGCTTACAGCTATTTCAACCAACTTACTAGTAAACTTTAACACAAATAAATACATCTAATAGACAAAATTGAAGTGAAACCAAGTTCGGGAAGTTCTAGGTATATTCACATATTCCTATGGTAAGGAAGATCCTCCCTTAGCCTTAACCGTGAGCTAAGCCCAGGAAACCTCACACGTTAGCTACACACAGAATAGCAGAGGAGACCAGGAAATCTAGAATTCTTAACGCATTTTCCCAAGCTGGTGGTACTTTTGCTTCTGTTTCTCAAGCTCTTTAAAGGATAACTAGAGAGCAAGCTTCAGGTTGACTGTAGAGAGATGATAAAATCAGAATTAAAGTCCGTATTGAAGTAGACTCCAGTAATAGCCCTAATAATGCGATTTGGCTTGTGATTTGTCACATTTTTTTATGACAAAGGGTTCATATTGCTTTTATTGACTGGAAAAGCATCTTTTTTTTTTCCTGGACAGAGAAACAAAATTCATTTCCATTCTCCCTTTTTTTTTTTTTAATTTTAGAAATAAAAGCCCAGAAATGCCCCATTCCACAAACAAAGAGCTAATCCTTGGCATCATGGCGGGGACTGCTGGGATCAGCTTGCTGGCCTTCTGGTACCACAAGGTCCTCAAGCCGAGGACGACCATGAACTTCCCTAAGCTTTTTTCTCTGGGTAAGAAATTTGGTTCACTAACTCTGCCAGAGGAAAGCCACAGTGCACAAGGAGCATCGGTGGTCTTTCAAAGGAGGCAACTCCAGATCTTGGAAAAGCTAAACGAGCTACTGACCAACATGGAAGAACTGAAGGAGGAAATCAGATTCCTGAAAGAGACAATTCCAAAGCTGGAGGAATGTATACAAGATGAATTCAGAGGGAAGGTGACAGTTCATAAGATCAGTCCTCAGCACAGAGCGAGGAAAAAGAAGGGGACAACCGTTCAACGCTCAGCAACAAGTAACAGCTCAGAGGAGGCAGAAAGTGAAGGAGGGTAAGTGGCCTCAGTGTTTCCCGTGGCGAACTCGTTATGTCTCCCATTATTGTTCTTATATAGATAGATAGGCACAGTCATTTGCTCTGCTATTAAAAGGAAATGAAAGGAATGTTTGTGTTCCTTTTTTTCTTTTATATATGTAATATTTTAATATATTATATATTTTAGTATATTATATGACATAATATTATATTTACTATATTGTATTATTAAATTATATATATTTCCTTGTAATATATACACATATACATATGTATATAATGACATCCTGTTGAAAAGACAGTTTTTGTTTTCCAGAATAGATAACTTATTTTATAATTTGGTTATTATAAATGACTAGTAGCATCCTGTAAGGGTTGGGAAGACATCATCATTTGACAAGATGGGCAGCCTATTGTATAATGTGGGTACTATGTGACTTTTATTAACAACGCCCTAGACCAATGTGGTGCAATAGAACTTCCTGTGATGTTAGGCGTTGGCTGCCTCTGTGCTGCCCAGCACTGTAGCCACCAGCCATGTGTAACTCTTACTTAAAGTGTGGGCTGTACACGTGAGGAAAGGAACTTTTAAGTGTACCTCGTTGTAATTATAATTTATTTCATGTAGTTAAGTGTACCACTTGGAAGTAGTAGCTACTGGATTTTATTGCCGGTCTAGAGGATATAGATGTGATTCTGTTTCATCTCTACATGGGTTAATATCCTGAATCCTAACCCTGAGAACAAATATCCCTTAGTCCAGAAACAAATACTCTGAGAATTTACAACATTGACCCTGGGTAGGGTTTTTGAAGAACAAAATAGCCGCGGGGTTTGGTTTGTTTGTTTTTAAGGCTCTGTACTGAATGCGATAGGGTCTGGCATCCTTGAGAGTAGGGACCTTGTTTGCTTCATGACACTTACTTCTGTGCCTTCACAGAGTAGGGGCCAATGAGAGTTTCTTAGCTGGACGGGTGATCCACACACTTTCTGTGGATGTGGGAGGTGGCATCTGAAGGAAGAAGTCAAAAAATATGGATGACGTAGCTCACTGGTCAAGTGTCAGCCATCAGTGCTCAGTCCAGGATTGTTATGTATCCTTTTGTATGCTGGTGGAATGACCGTGAAGTTTTGTGGTAGGGAAAAGCCACAGGTGATAGATTCAGTCGTCATGTCTAAGAACTTGGTGTTCCTGCACAGTAACAAAATGTCCTAGACTAGTTTTAAAATAGGCAAGTGAGATAGATGTTTAGAGAGCACCTAAGATCCACTGGAAAGTGTAAGTCAGAATAGAGACCCAGGAATTTTCATGAGTATGGGTAAGAAACACTTAGTTCTCTAATAGTGAACAGAAATCTTCTACACCGTCATGGGACATCTCTGAGAGGTACAGAACACCAAGCAGACGCCTCCCCCTGACTGCGTGGAAATCTGGGGTAGCCTTTCCCTGGGAACGCGGGGTAAGGTTTGAGCAGTCTTCTCACAGACAGGGCACGTTGGAGCTATAGTCTGAGAGGAGACCTGGAAGCTGGTACAGTTTAAAGTGCTGAGTGGCCTGTACTCCTAAAAACCTGTCTCGAGGAATTTAAGCGTGCTTGCTCAGGAAATGCTAGCATTCTGGAAAGAGAAGCAGCCCTCCTCCAGCTCAGGACAGATAAAAGGAAGATAATTACAGACTCTAAACATTGAGGTAAGAATGCAAGAAATAGGAGTTCAAGGAAGGCTTGTGAAAATTATGAATGACAGCTGGCGTGAATATATCAAAACTAAGACACAGGCACTGAAACCGGACTTCTTCCAGCTTGATCCTGGGTGGTTTTGTTATCAATAACTATAATACAGTCCTAGTAACAGACTAGACTGGTAAACACACTAGACTAAGTAAATGGGAGGTACCCTTTTCTATCTAACGCTGCTTTAGAACAGTTTTTAAGCAAAAATAATCATTTTAATTTAGTTTTTAATGAGATACAAAAAGATGTATCCTGTTTCTGTAGATAAATATCTGTAAGCTAGTCACCTCCCTAAGCCTTCTCTCTCCCTTTGGAACTTGTCTTATCTCAACTAGCTTCCCACAGGGGACCCTCTAGCCACAAGTATTTCAGAGACCCCGGGAAGAAACCAGTAAGTACAGGCATATACCAACCTTTAGATTGTGCTAACTCAGGGATAACAAAATCAAGTCTGCTGAGAGCTTACCAGCTTGTATCAGTTTACTGGAGAATCCTTTAACTTTGATCTCTGTGAGATGAAATGCAGAAATGCCTTTGTAGGGTGGGGTGTTTGTTGTTGTTTTTGGCATTTCTATCTTAAGTTTATTGACTTCTGTCAGGTCAGTTTGGTGTTGAAATTCATGTCTAGGCTTCTAGGCAAACAGACGCTGACTATAATGATGATTTTGTATCCCTCAAAGTTGTTATAGTTAGAAAATGATTTTTTTCAGCTCTACTAACAATGTGACGTTGGAATTGAGATCTTTTCTTTAGGAGGTGCCCCTTGCCTTCATCTGTGTGCAGGCTTTGACAGTTTCCCTGTCTCCTCTGGGTGCTTGTGTTCCTATATACAAGGAATAACTGGGATTTTGTTCCTAAAAATTACAGAAATAACATTTTGTGATGCATTGGGGGTTTTTTTGGTAGCTGTTTATTCATTTTTTTTCTGTTTTGAGGCTGTCTCATGTTGATATATGTAAACGAGTTCTTTCGAAATGTGGTCCTGCATCCCATTGATGCGGTATTGGTCTCTCTTGTTGGTGAATATTTAGAGCATCATTTGTTTGCTCCTATAAATAATGCCTCAGTGACTACCCTTAGAATTCCTTAGACACGTGTAGGTTTGTAAAGCATGTGTTTGAAGTGCTGACTTAGAGATCACATGTATCGGTTATATGTATACTAATAAATCTTTAAAATTCACAAACCTGTGTCTATGAGAAGGCTTATTGTCCTGTATTAACACTTATAGCGTCGGATTTTAAACTTCAGTCAAATTTATGAAGATGAAATGTTAACAAATAATTTTCAAATTTGTATTCCCCTGAACCTTCATTATATTGAGCATATTGCCATACGTTTTTGGTTTGTAAATAAATCTCTTTCATGAGGGGGGAAGGGAAAAAGAAAGAGAAAGAGAGAGAGGGGCTAGGAGAGAGAAATTGAACTTGGTGAAGTCCCTCATATTCACTGACTGTGTCTACTCCATGCCAGGCACTGTCTAAACTATGGAGACACAACTGAGAACAAAACAGTCCTGTAACTTCAACCAGTTTTCTTTAAGATGAAGTAGGATGGGCTGGTGAGATGGCTCAGTGGGTAAGAGCACCCGACTGCTCTTCCGAAGGTCCGAAGTTCAAATCCCAGCAACCACATGGTGGCTCACAACCACCCGTAATGAGATCTGATGCCCTCTTCTGGTGTGTCTGAAGACAGTTACAGTGTAGTTACATATAATAAATAAAAATAAATAAATAAATCTTAAAAAAAAAAGATGAAGTAGGATGTTGAAGAGGAACGCTCTCGGGCATTTTAACCAGAACCCCCCAAAGGTGAAGGACCACACAAAACATTTTAAGTGCTTAGCGTTGGTGTAATTAGGTGCTTCCTTCACCTACGTGGCAAGGACAAGGACTTGCTAAGAGACTGAAGGCGTTGCCCAGGAGAGCCAGTGCTCACTGTCTGCAGCTGTGAAAGGAGAGTGGTGCAGAGCAGAGAAGTGCTGCCATTGTTGACCCCATTCCAGCAGTATCCTTGCAAAGCCCAGATCCTGGAGGAGTGGGTGTTGTTGCTAAAGCACGTGTGCAGTGTGGGCAGAGAAAAGAGTAGCGTGCATAGCCTTCTGGAGCCAGTGTTACTGGAGTGGGTGGAAGCGAATTCGAGCAAGCCGGCAAAGGACCTGAGAACTGCTGGAACAAGTGTGTGTTCAGGTGAGAGAACAGAGCAGAACTACCCCAGCCCAGAGCAGACCAGCAGAGGACTGAGGAGCCAAGGAAGAGAAAGCTTTCCAGAGCAGCAGTGGGGACATCTGCTTCCATCCATCTGACACAAGCATGCATCCTGGTTCAGCTTTAACTACATACATGACATCAGTTTCCCAAACCTGAATTCTTTTCTTAGGTAAGGCCAGTATGATGGCTCAGAGGGTAAAGGTCTTTGCCACACAAGCCTGACAACCTGTGTCCAACCCCTGGGACCCAAGGTGGAAAGAGACAACTAACTCCCAGAGGTTATCCTGTGACCTCTACCTACATGCCATGACTTCATGGTATGGACACCCCACCCCCAGACAAACATTCAATAACAAATAAAACTATTTTAATTAAAATGTGGTTAATAGTGTGTGTCATGTTGTTTTAAGTTTTAATTGAGATGACACAGGGCGATGCTTTGTACCCTGTCTAGTCTGTGGTGAGTTCAGCAAAATATCAATGTTTTATCAGTTAGAAGGGAACAGGCAGGTCTGAGGATGCAGCTTAGTGTTTGTGAGGCACCTGCCTACCAATTGCAAGCCTGTGGACTGCATCCCCAGCACCGTGAAGCAAGGGAGGAGGGGAGAAAAGGATCAAATGTATCGGATGCACTAAAAAGTGGTCAGGAAATTTCTGCAAAGACTTAGGAAGTAGAGAGACCCAGAGTCTGTCTCATCTCCCAAGCTTTCCCACTGGAGTGTGAAAATAGCTACAATTAGTCCACGGCCATGACCCACAAAACCAGGTGCTGCTTTTTAAATGTTTCCTCCCTGATTTACAAATTCTTCAGTACAAATTCTTTAAGAGTCACTTTACCACTTCACTGAATATAAAGGCATCGGAAAGAGAACATTCAAGTGGAAGAAGGGAGGATTAGGAGACCAGGAATGTAGAAGATGGCTGGAGAGAGGCTGTCCCAAGGAAAGAACTGGCAGGAAGCCCATGATCTCCTTCAATTAACTGCAATTTTAGCTCCTAATTTGTCAGCTGACTCCCTGAACATAACGAAATCAGAATACACACTCCGTAGCCACAGAGCTTGCAGCTCTTCAGGAAGGCCAGCCACAGAACGATTTTATTCTAGAGCAACGTCAGTGGGTTCTAGAGTCTCTGTCCTTCCATTCTGGGTTGTTGCCACGGCAACTCCACACACAGCTTCAGTATTCAGTCTTCTGACCTGTTCCACCTACACAGGGCATTTTACGTCTTATGAATGATGGCCTAGAAGGGAAAGACTTAACTCTGGATTAAATTCAGTATGGGAAAATGCTTAAGGTATGCCTTAAAGACAAAGCAAAATAAAGCAAAACGCACTTCACGTGGTGCACATTTTTTGCATGCCAAAGAATGTTGGAAGTAGCCAGAAGCCCAGGTAGTGTTGCCTTTAGTTTCCCACAGTAGCTGGAGATCTCTGTGTTTAGTTGAAGCGTCTTCCCACCGCAGATAGACTTTTGCTTCACCCATGGCAGATACGGTAAAATGGAGTCAATGGAATATAGGTTTGTTTTAGTTAATTCCCGTCAAATGGAAGTTTAATAGTCTCAGAGAGATACTGTGGTGTGTCTGGGGGCGGGGGAGGGTTAACTCTCTGGGGACCTGTTATGCCTGATATCATTTTATGTTTCTCTTTATTTTTCTTCCTGCCTGCATCCCTGATTTTATCACTCTCCCAACCCCTGAGCTTTCACAGAGTCGGTGGGTGGAGATAATCTACCTTTCTGTGCATTCTTTTGGATACATCTGTGTGGCCATTAAACTTAGCCACACCATTTTCAAATTAGCTGTTGTCTCCCATCATTATGGTAGATATTATTCTTTAGAAAGTTTGCTAGGCCTCCATTCAGCTCCTGTTTGCTTTTTCTTCTTCATCCCCACCCCCCCACCCCCCCACCCCCGCTTTCACTCTAGCTGCTGGAAAAAGGACCAGTGCTTCCAACCCAATCATGAAGATCCAGTTACTCCACAACGCATGCGTCATGGATCCTCTCGTGCGTTACAAACAAAAGTGGCTCTGGGTCTTATAACATGTCGTCCTTCTTCAACATACAAGATAGGTAGAATATCCTCTTCCTCAAGTTCAACTACACACTTATGTCCGTGTAAAGGAAGACATAGTTTACGGCGGAGATTCCGAAAGAGGAAACAACAGGGTAGTAGGGTTAACTTCGATTCTCAGGAAGACTTAACTTCCAGTACCGCGAATTCTACAGATCAGTTCACTTTGACTAAATCTCGAAAATATTTTTCTTCCCGCAAGCTGAGTGTAGTTTCCTGCCACAGGAATAGCGTTACCTATGATACTCCACGAGGTAGTCTGTCTCATGAAAACGAAATTCAAGGCTTTTCTAAAAAGTCACCTAGCACAGATGCTCCAAAACGAATAAGCTTCTCTGATCCCGAACATGGCAATAGATACTTTGCAAATCTGGAAACAAAAGCCGGTTCTTCAGGCCACTGGAGTTTTGAGAGAATGTCTTACCCACTAACTCTAACAACATCTCTCTTCTCACTTCCAACTGTTATTTCTTCTTCCAGTCAAGTAAATGTATCTGTTGCTGATAATCAAGAGCATGGCCGGCTAAATAAGGTTTCGGAAGATGCCCTTCATCACAGGTCTCAGAGTCAGAGTGGAAATTACTCTCCAGCTGGTTTGGAACAGCATCCGTCTTCTGCCAGCCTCCTCCAAGATGAACTTTCTTCATTGTACCAAACTATCAATAGCTTAACTGTTGAAGTTACCTCAGGCTCCTTTGAAGAGGAAAGCTTTGCCACCCCACCTCTAGATGAAGATATACCTTCACCTGTTGAAATGGATGAAATAAGGTCATCTCAGATTTTCCTTTCTCTGAGAAGGGCGGCTCAAATTGGAAAATTTCCCAACAATCGCTCTCCGAAGACGATAGAAACTAGTATTCAGCTCTCTAGAAACCCGTTCTTACACAGATCTGCTATAGTGCAGGGGAAAAGATTTCTATATGGCGGGTTTAAATGAAATAGTGTGGTTTTGAAAGTTTGTAGACATTATTAGAATGTAGAAGCCAAAGATGATTTCATGTTCCAAAGATTGGCTAGTCTTGGATTTCTAAATTTATAAATTTCATAAAATATTGTGGTTTGAAAATGACACCAAGTTTTTCTGTGTAAATTACCTGAATGTCATGCATCCTTAGAGTACAGTGCCTCCTTTGATTCTGATCCCTAGAGATGGTAATATAATGTATATATATATAATCTATAGAGTTATCATGGTTGACTCATAACGTTTTCATTTGTATCAGTGAGTACTTATCATATTTCTCACTCAGAGTTTTCATTAACACAAGAATTAAACAGTGATGTAATAGAAAATGTAGATTATTTAGTACCCAGATTTTTAATTTATATTATTTGGGGAATCCATATGTGGTGCATGCCTGGTGTGTGTGGGGAGGCCAGATGTCAACCACTAGGAGATAATTGTCTCTACCATGTAGGTCCCAGATGTCAAACTCACATTATCAGGCTCAGTGGCCAGCACCTTTATCTATTGAGTCATCTCAATAGCCCATAACCCAGAAATCTTGCTTAATAACTTAATTATATACTTATATATGCACAAATCTGAGAACGTAAGGAATCATGAAATCAAATAAGAAGCATATATAATTGGCCTCTCAAAGCTATATTTTAAAAATATTATTCTTAATCTTTTCCAGTAGGCAAAAGTTATATAAGTACTCTAAAAAAAATGAGTAGAAAGATAGCAAATGTAAGCAACCAAAAACCACTTTAGACTATGTTCTTAAAAGAGTAGTTACGTTATTTTCAGTTATTTATCATATTCAAATGAAACCCTAATTCCCACCATTAGGCTCTAATGTTATTTTTACATGCAAGGCTTTCCATTCATCTTAACAGAATAAAATTCTTTTTAATTTTAAATTCATTACTTGCGAAGAACATTAAAGGTACCATTGTAAGCATTTTGAGGTGCGTAGTTCAGAAACATTAAGTACCCACACTGACACCACCTCAGCCCTACAGCGCTCTCCAGATAGGAAAACTGAAGCTCGATCCCCAGTAAGGAATAACTCTCGAGCTCCTTTCTTCCCCATTTCCCTGACTACTGGCCTTTTACCTTCTATGATTTTGACTGGCGCGTATAAGTCGAATTGTTAGTATTTGTCTTTTCCAACTGTCTCACTTCACTTAGAATTATGTTGCCAAAGGTTTGTGTAGCATATATCAAAGCATTTCTCATTTTATAAGGCTAAAGAGCATCCCATTTTCTGTGTGAGTCGCATCTCACCTAGCCATTCATCTGTCAGTGGAGAACTTTGATTTCTTCTCAGTTTGAACTCGTGAATAATCCTACTATGAGCATGGGCGTGAGTGCCTCTTGGAGACACTACTTTTCAGTATCTCATTAGCATGTATCAGTTATACAGAACAATGGGTTTCATTGAGACATTTTTATGCATGTACACGAAGCATTTCAGTCCTATACCCTCACCTTCTCGTTTCCCCCTCATCTCTCTGGTCCCTTTTTCTCAACTGACTCCCCAAGTCTATTTCATGTCTTTTTATTCCAATGACTCAATGGGTTTTGTTATGGTTAGTATAGGAAGATCTCCTTCCAGGAGCATGGATACGTTACCTGTGGCTATCCCACTGAAGGAAATACTGACAATATATAAATCCTCAGAGACGAAAGGGGCCTCAAGAACTTTTCCTACTCTGGGACAAGATATTGGCAGGCCTACAGTACAGGCATGGGGCTAGTATAGGTCTTGTGTAGCTTCTGTACATTCGAGAGTACAACAGCCTGCTAAGCCTGCTAGTCAGCATTCCACCCCATACAGACCGCTCTCCAGCTCTTACATTCTCCCCACCCCTTTTGTGATATTTCCAGAACTTTCAGAATGTAATATAGTCACCCCACTTATTAGTGAGCAGTCAGCAGTCAGTTATTCTCAACACAGGATCAGCTGTGGGTCTCTGAAGTTACTGCCCATAAGCATGGCTATTCAGAGGGTAGTTGGGCAGCCGTGTCATGTCCAGGTAGCAATATGGCAACGGTAGACTAAGGACTGCGATTTCCCCAGCCATAGGCTCTTAGCTGGCTTTATAGTACCGGATGTGAATTCCCTCCTATGTTAGAGAACAGGTTGATTACCCTCCTCACAGATTTGCTGTCATTATTACACTAGTGGGTCTATCTTGCCTGGACAGTCGTCATTATTGCACTGAAGAGTGCATAGCAGAGTAAAATTCCGAGTAGCACTCGTCTCCCTGCATCTGCACTTCCCAGCAATCTGAGGGGTAGCCAGGCCGGAAGCTGAGCTCCCAGCTCAGCCAGGCCGGAAGCTGAGCTCCCAGCTCAGCCAGGCCGGAAGAAGCTCCCAGCTCAGTCCCGGAATGATTTCTCTGCCAGAGGATGAGGGCATGTGACAAGACCTTACTTTACACTGTTTTAGAGTCTCTACCAAAATGTCTAGATCCTAGTGTAACCTGATTTTTAATTTTTTTTAAAGGAACTATCTTAGTGTTTTCTGCAATAGCTGCACTAATTTTGCATATTTCATACCAGAAAGGCACGGGATTTCTTTATTTCCTTAATTTATCAGCATCTATTTGTCCTGTTTTATTTTAATTGTAAAGTGATATTTCATTTCAGTTTGATCATCTTTTGATGTGACTTCCTTTGGAGAAAATTTATTCACATCCCTTGCTCTTTAAAAAAAATCAGATTATCCATTTTGTTGTTGTTGCTCTTTTAGGGCAACCTTATGTATTAGGGTAGTAACCCCCTATCAGAGATATCAGTTGCAAATATTTCCTCCACATGTCTGGGCTGAATTCTTACTTTCTAGTTGTGTTCTTTATAGACAGAAGGTTTATATTTGGTATAATCCTGACCTAGTCATCGACTTTAATATTTGCCTTTCATTACCTATCCATTGGGTATTGTATCCAAGAAATTATTAATTCACTGACATGAGGATGTTGTCTCATGTTTCCTCCTAAGGGTTGTATAGCTTAGTTTTGCAGTTAGGTCTTGGCATGTTTTGGTGGTATTTTTTTGGCTATGATGCTGATTAAGGATCTCAGGATACAATATTTTAAAGATGTGTTTACCAATTTCTTTGTGTATGAAACCTAGCAAGTTACATGGGTACTGACTCTGGATCTCACGGTTTTAGAGCAAGCTGATTGTCCTAACTGCTGGTCCTCGCTCTAGCACCAAAGGACATGTTATCGAAACTGATGCTTTTGCATGCAGAAATACAGTTTTCCCAACATTACTTGTGAAGGCTACTGTTTCTTCTTCATCATTATGGTCTTGGTATATGCCTAGTCATAGAGTAGCTGTGTTATACAGTAGATCTAACTTTAATTTGAGGAAACTTCAAACTGATTTGCCTAATGTCGGTATGAATTTGTGCTTCACCAGCAATGAATAAACTCCTCTGTCCCATATCCTCTCCAGACTTCATTCAGGTTTCTTGATGACAGCCACTTTGACTGGGGTGGAATAGTATCTGAAAGCAACTTTAATTTGCATTTCTTGGATGGCTAAGGATGCTGAGCACTCTTTAAATAAGAAATTAGGTGATGAGGAAGGACAAAATTCAGGTACAACAAATGATCACTCAAGAGGATATAAAACTGATTGTTTCCTAGTTTCAGCTAGGTCATGGTGTCGTGATTCTTTTTCTTTTTTCTTTTTCTTTTCTGTGTGTTTGTGTGTGTGTGTGTGTGTGTGTGTGTGTGTGTGTGTGTGTGTACGTGCGTGTGCTGGATAGCTGCATACAAATACAGTTGATAGTAAAGTGCAAGGCAGTATGGGATTCTCCATGGCTTCAGCACAGCTCTTCAGCTGTGTAGGAGCCACTGAGAGACAGAGTCAAGCCAAGGGAACTGTGCTGAAGTGGCTGTCTCATCCTAGTTCTGGGATGGTTTTATTTGAGTTCATTATAATCAGTGGCTTTATTTTAAAAGGATTAAAAGTAACATAGACTTGGACCCTTGACCATATACTTGATGTGTGTGTTTCCTCCTGGTCTCTGTTCTGTTCTGCTGGTGTGAGAAGTGTGCTTTTATGCTTATATCACAGTGCTTTGATTCTATTGTCTTGTGGTAAATTTGAAATGAGAAATGTGAGATCTCCAACATCATTCATTTTTTTTTCAAGATTGTTTTGGCCACCAGGTGTTCCTTGAGATTTCAAATGAATTTCAGGATAGATTTCTATATTCTACCAGACTATTATTGATATTTTGAGGTGGATCGCATTGAATCAATAGACTATTTTGGAGTAGTTCTGGCATCTTAATATTAAACCTATAAACATGAGGAATTTCTTTTCGTTTTTTTATACTCTTTCAACAATATGTTATAAGGATACATATCACCAAGCACAGTAGTTCATGCCTATAATTCCACCTATTTGGGAAACTGAGGCAGGAGGATCACTTGAGTAGGAGTTTGGGATCATGGTGCAAATCAGGTGTTGACACTAAGTTCAACATCAATGTGATGACTTCCGATGAGTGACGTTCCCTAAGAAGGACAGGACAAACCCAAGTCAGAAACAGAGCAGGTCAAACTCTTAGGACGGAAGTCATTAAACTGCCTAAATTAATCTTAATTTTATTCTTTGAGATGCTATTAGAAATAGAATCAGTTTTTATTGTTTACCTTTTATGTAGATCATTACCAATGCATAGGACAGCTGAGTCTTGTCTGTTATATCTTCAGCTTTGCTGCATGCGTTTGTTAGAGACTATAGTGTGTGTGTGTGCGTGTGTGTGTGTGTATGCCTATGTGTATGTATGTGCCCTTGTATACACATGTGTGCATGTGTGTGAGCATGTATGTATATGTACATGTGTGCATGTGTGTATATGTATATTATGATATGTGTGTGCATGAGTGTATGTGCATGTGTTACATGCTTGCGTGTGTGTGTGTGTGTGTGTGTGTGTGTGTGTGTGTGTGTAAAATATTTGGGTTTTGTTTGTTCCCTACATATAAATCATATTAGCTGTGAAAAGAAGATAACTTTTCTTCTTCCATTTCCATTTGAATCGCTTTTATTTCTTCTTGTTGCCTAGTTGCTCTGGGTAGGACTTTACGTGGTATATTGAACTGACCTTGTGAAAGCAGGCCGTTTCATCCTCACTAACTGGTCTACAGGAAAAGCTCTCCATCTTTCACCACTGGGCATGTTACCATTGTGCTTCTCATATGTAGCCTTTGGTACATTGAAGCAATTTTCTTCTACTTTTATCATAAAACACTAAATTTTGCCAAGTACTTTTTTCTTTGCAAATGAAAATGATACTTTGAAAATGATACTGTTTTTTATTTGCATTCTATTGCTATAGTATATATTATGCTGTTTTATTTCCATGTATTAAGTTATCCTAGCATCCAAGATAATAATGGGCTACTCTGTCATGGGCTATAGTCTTTTGTAATATGTAGTTAAATCCTGTTTGCTGGTACTTGAAAATGTTTGCCTAAATATTCATCAGAGATGATAATGGTCTATAGTTTTCATTTCTGGTAGTATCTTTGTCTGATGTTTCTATCAGAGCAATGCTGATCTCATAGACTACATCTGAGTTGTTTTGCTCACTTCAATTGTTGGGGCAGTGGGGAGGGTTCAAGAATACTTCTCTTAATTCTATTTTAAGTGTGTGGTATAGCTGGGCCTGGTTAAACATGCTTTTAATACCATAACTCAGGAGGTAGAGATTTTATTAAGGCCAGCCTGGACTATGTAGTGAGTTTCAGATCAACTGGGGATGCACAGTGAGACCATGTCTCAAACAAAACAAAGAATTTGGTAGCATTCGCGGAAGCCATCTGGCCCTAGCCTTTAGACTTGCTGGGAATTCTGATTGCTAATTCACAATCTCCTTGCTTGGTTTAAATGTTAAGAGTTTCTGTGTCTTCCTGATTCAGTCTAGCACTTGCATGTTTTGAGAAATTTTCCCATTTCATAAATTTTCTATGTTTTCCTGATTCAGTCTAATATTTGTGAGTTTTGAGAAATGTGCCCACTTCATCTTTGTTATTTACTGTGTTCACATCAATTCTGCTTACAATCCTATTCCTATAACACCAGAAGTAACATCTATTTCATTTTAGTTGAATTTCCCTTTTGTTTTCTGTCAGTCAAAGACTTACAAATTTTGCTGATCTTTCTAAAGAACACATTCTTTTTCTGTTGAAATTTTTCTTCTAGTCTCTCTTGTTTATTTCCATTCTAATCCCTATTGGGTGTTTGTTTGCTCTTGGTTTTTGGGTTTTGGAGTTTTTTGTGAGTTGAGTTTGTTCTAATTTCTCATGGTGTACATTTAGATTGTTTTTCGGACCTTCTTTAATAATGTAAGAATTTGTAGCTATAAATCTCCTCTTATCTCTGCTGTGTTCGTGGGATTTTGTGTGCTTTCGTTTGCATTTAACTTGACGTCTTGTAGTGGCCCTTATGGTTTCACATTTGGCCTACTGGTTGTCTGATATGGAATGAGGAGATAGCTCAGTTAGTAAAGTGCTTGCCACACTAACCTGAGGGCCCAGCACCCATGTGAGAAGCTTGTGGTGAGCCCACACTTGTAATCCCGGCACTGGCGAAGCAGGGACAAACAGTTCCTTGGGAGCTTGCTAGGCATTGGCCTATTCTAATCAGTGAGCCCTAAGTAACAGTGGAGACCTCTCTCAACACAACAAGGTACGCCAGCAAGGTGACTCCGTGGGTAAAAGCTCATGTCACAAGCTTAATCACCCTGAGTCTGAGCTCCACAGCGCTTTCCTCTGACCTCCTCACCATGCTGTGGTGTAAGGGTACCACATATACACATACATAATAGCTATAATGAATAAACTAAAAAATCCTGAGGAATGACATCCAAGTCTGTCTTTTGGCCTCCACATATATGTATATATTACACATGACCCAGATACATATGTATGTACGTACATACATGCACCTGAATATATATTTTGTACATGCACACATGCACCTGGATATACATGTATGCACATACACATATGCACCTGGATACCGTGAATACACCCTGCCCCACCTACACAAAGAACATAATGTTAAATTCCTAAATACCCTTGGATTTTCAGTCTTCTTTCTGATTTCATCCTACTGTGGTCAGAAAGAGGGGCTGTTGCAGGTATGATGGTGACACAGTTGTACGAATCCCAAGAGACAGAAAAGATAATTTATACATTGCCAATATTTCCAAATTCATTGAGACCTATTTTGTGGTGTAACTTATGATCTGTCTTAGGAATGTGTATCCCGAGAAGCGTGTAGTCTGTTATTGTAGAGCCTTATTTGGCTCGTGGTCGACAGTCATGTATCCATCATTTTCCAATCAGGTTTCCTCCAGAGATGCTGCTGTTTCATTCATTACTAAAAGTAGGACATGAAGGCTGGGCATGTAGCTTGATGGCAGAGCATTTGCATGACGTGTGTGGTGCTCTGGTTTCAGTAGCTAGAGCTACAAGAAGAGACTCTGGAGGACACTGACATTCTTTTGACGACTGGTCTGTTACTTTCCCCTTCAATTCTGTCAAATTTGCTTTATATATTCAGAGGCCGTGATGTCTGGTGCATAGATCCTTATTATTGTTATTTATTCTT
This sequence comes from Mus caroli, assembly GCF_978045245.1. Classification (NCBI taxonomy): domain Eukaryota; kingdom Metazoa; phylum Chordata; class Mammalia; order Rodentia; family Muridae; genus Mus; species Mus caroli. The sequence continues at coordinate 15,255,429 of NW_028227273.1, read as the reverse complement.
AATAAATTGATCATTTTCCTATATATTGCTATCTTTTTAAATTATGTATTTTTGAGATTATAATGTGGTTACATAATTCCCCCTTCCCATGCCTCCCACCATATCCTTCTATATATTTCTCCTTGCATTCCTTCAAATTCATGGCCTCTTTTTTCATTAATTGTTGTCATATGCATATATGTGTATGTATGTACATATTCATATACATGCATCTATTCCTAAATATAACCTAAGTCCATATAGTGTTACTTGCATGTATGTTTCAGGAGTGACCATTTGGTGTTCAATAATCCCTAGGCATGACTATGTGTCCCCCTCTCAGCTCAGCATTCCTTAGTTGCCTGTGGTTCTTTGTGTAGGGCTGAGGCCTCATGGTCTTTCCCCATCAACTTTGTCCGTTGTTGTCCTTGGCTAGCTTATGTTATAGTCATGTTGGTGAGACCTTATAGGTACAGCAAATTCCCTAGTCCTCTGGCTCTCCCAGTCTTTTCAGTCCTTCTGCAACATTCCCTCGGCTTATATACGAGAGTTGTTTCATAGATGTATCCATTGGGCAGTAGTAGCACTCATATCTTCCTGGAAACCAACAGCTCTCTAATTAGAATTAAGTTCTATTCAACAAAAGGGAGACCATGCCTAATGTTGCAAACCATTCCAACTACCCAGGGCTAGTGAAGTCATGGGTCTTAGAGCTTCTCTTGGAGACGAACCTACCACCATCACTTTACTAAGCCAGTGTAACCCCTAACTACACTCTAAGTATGTGCTCTTATACCCACAGATAGGTATAAGCCTCACCCCTCATGAAGGAATCATCTTGTCACAGATGGAGGCCATCATAAAAAACCATAACTAATCAAAATGCAGAGTCAAATAACCCAGCCCCAGTGTTGTTTGGCATGTGTCACAGATTTTGTCTTTACATCTATTAGTGAAGTTACTTTTAGCCTATTTTAGTCACCATTTACATAGAGTATCTTTCTCCATCTTTGACCTTTAACCTGTTTTATCTTTAGAGTTTTGTAAACATCATATAATTGGATCTTGAATTTTTAAAATCTATTTTACATATATATATGTACATATAGTTAGTTAGTTACTTAGTTAGTTTTGGTACAATAATTACAAATAGGAAAGAACTTATTGGTGCTATTTTATTATTTTTCTCTGTGTGTTATAGTATCTTTTGCCACTCATTTCTTCAATTAATTCTTTTCTTTGTGTTAAAATTGTATGTTTTGTGATATGTTCTTATTTCTTTTTCAATAGATTCTTTGGAAGGTCCTTTGTGGTTTCCAATAAAAACAAAAAAGATGCAACAATTGATTTTCAACTGGTCTAAATTTCAACTACCTGCAAAATATTCTATTCCTTTTTAACTCCCCTGTTTTATGTTGTTGTCACAATTTACACGTGTACTATATAGCATTAATATATTTTTATAATTTTATACTTTTTAAAAATCCTGAATTATAAGTAGAGTTTCAAGACAGAATTTTGATAATACTAGGTTTAGTATTTATTTATGTATTTACCTTTACTAAAAGAACTTAACATTCTTTCATGTTGTAGTTGTTGTTGTTTTGAGGCAGTCCTCTGTAGCCTAGACTGTCAGGTATGAGCTTGAGCTGTGTCATCTAGGATCTTCCTGCCTCTGCCTCCACTGCATTACAGGGATGTGTTGCCACACCCAGTTTACATGGGACAGGAAACTGAACCCAGGGCTCCATGAGAGGAAGGCAACCAGTGGACCAACTGAACCACACCCCCAGCCTGAGAAACTTACACTTCGTTTGCTTCAGATTATTTGTGTGAAAGCAGTCTAAAGGACGCCTTTTAGGGTTTCTTGTAGAGCAATATTAAACTTGGCTTTTTTTTTTTCTGTAAGTATTTCATTTCTCCGTTACTTTTGAAGGGCCATTTTTGCTGGTTGGAGAATTATGTTGTTATTCCTTTCTTTCTTATGGTATTAAAATGCATCACCTCGGTGCTGACTGGTCAACAAGGCTTCTGCTGCGAAGTCTGCTAAAGGTGACAGCCCGTGACATGTGCTGAGCTTCTTTTGACACTTCCTTTATTTTTTAAAAAAAAAAGATTGATTGATTGATTGATTGATTGATTGATTGATTTAATGTATTTGAGTACACTATAGCTGTACAGATGGTTGTGAGCCATCATGTGGTTGATGGGAATTGAACTCAGGACCTCTGCTTGCTCGGGCCCTGCTCACTCAGGCTGGAAGATTTATTTATTGTTGTATGTAAGTACACTGTAGCTGTCTTCCGACACATCAGAAGAGGGCATCAGATCTCATTACGGATGGTTGTGAGCTACCATGTAGTTGCTGGGATTTGAACTCAGGATTGCTAGAAGAGCATTCAGTGCTCTTAACTGCTGAGCCATCTGACCAGCCCCCTTTTGCCACTTCCTTTCTCTTTCTTTCTTTCTTTCTTTCTTTCTTTCTTTCTTTCTTTCTTTCTTTCTTTCTTTCTTTCTTTTAAAATCACTTTACATCACAATCATAGCCCCCTCCCTCCTCTCTTCTCAGTCCCACCCTCACAAATCCCTGCCCCCATTACCCTCTCCTCTCTTCTCCTCAGAGGAGGAGAGCCTCTTTGGGTACCACAGCACCCTAAAGCTTCTAGGCCCAGCAGGTGTAGGCACAGCCTCTCCAACTGAGGCCCAACCAGGCAGTCCAAGTAGGAGGGAAAGAGATCCAAAGTCAGGGAACAGAGACTTAACCCCAGATCCACTTGTTAAGGGAAACACACGAGCACCAAGGTGCTCATTTGCTGCAGATATGCAGGGAATCTAGGTCCAGCTCCATTGTGCTCCCTGGTTGGTGGCCCGGGCTCTGTGAGCCCCCATGGTCCCAGGTTAGTTGACTCGTTGGATCTTCTTGTGGTGTCCTTGACCCCTCAGACTTGGCTCACTCTAACCCCCCGTCTTTCACAAAACTCTGATCTCTGCCTGGTGTTTGACTGTGATTCTCTGCATCTGCTTCTGAGTGAAACCTTTCAGGAGACCGTTATGCTAGGTTCCTGTCTGCAAGTATAGCAGAGTATCATTAGTAGTGTTAGGGGTTGGCTCTTTCACATGGAATGGGTCCCAAGTTGGGCCAGCCATTAGTTGGTTGTTCCTTCAGTCTGCTCTGTTTTTATCCCTGCACATCTTGAAGGCATGACAACTTTTGGGTTGAAGGTTTTGTGAGTAGATTGATGTCCCCCTCCCTCCTCTGGAAATCCTGCTTGGCCATTTCAGTCTTTATATCCCCCACTGGTAGGAATCTAAGCTAGAGGGCCCCACCATAGACACTCCATATCCTCTCCCATCCTGGGCCTCCAGCTAGTCACCAGAGTTATCCCCTCCCCAATTTCCATTCTCACTCCCAGGCCTCTCTCACCACCACTCCCCCGTTAAGCACACACCTGATCTCTTTCCCTGTTCCTCTCTTCAGCCCCTCTCCAGCTTGGTTTCCTCTTCCCATCCACTTCCAGTGACTATTTAGTTTCCCCTTCTGAGTGAGATTGGTGCATCCTCTCTTGAGACCTCCTTATTACCCAGTTTCTTTGTGGATTGTACCATGGTTATCCTGTACTTTATGTCTAATATAACATAGAAATGAGTACAAACCATACCTGTCTTTCTGGCTCACCTCACTCAGGATAATATTCTCGTTTCATCCATTTGCCTGCAAATTTCATGATGTCTTTGTTTTTAATAGTTGAATACATTGTGTAGATATACCACATTTTCTTTCTCCATTCTTCAGTTGAGGGTTGTTTCCAGTTTCTTATAAATAAAGCTGTTAGGAACATAGTTGAGTGTGTGTCCTTGTGGTATAGTGGGGCATCTTTTGGGTATATGCCCAGTAGTGGTATAGTTGGGTCTTGAGATAGAGCTATTCCTAGTTTTCTGAGAAACTGCCAAATTGATTTCCAGAGTGGTTGTCTAAGTTTGCAGTCCCATCAGCAATAGAGGGGGGTGTTCCCCTCGCTCCACATCCTCACCAGCGTGGGCTATTGCTTGAGTTTCTGATATTAGCCATTCTGATGGTGTGAGGTGAAATCTCAGGGTCATTTTAATTTTCATTTCCCTGATAACTAAAGATGTTGAACATTTCTTTAAGATCTTCTCGGCCATCTGAGATTCCTCTGTTGAGTATTCTCTGTTTAGCTCTGTACCCAATGTTTTAATTGGGTTAGTTGGGTAGTTGGTGTCCAACTTCTTGAGTTCATTGTAAATTTTGGATATTAGTCCTCTGACAGATGTAGGGTTGGTGAAGATCCTTTTCTAGTATGTAGGCTGGTCTTTTATCCTATTGATAGTGTCATTTGCCTTACAGAAGCTTTTCAGTTTCATGAGGTCCCATTTATCAATTGTTGATCTTAGAGCCTAAGCTACTGGTGTTCTGTTCAGGAAAATGTCTCCTGTACCAATGAGTTCAAGGTGCTCCCCACTTTCTATTCTATTAGATCTAGTGTATCAAATTTTATGTCGAAGTCTTTGATCCACTTGAACTTGAGTGTTGTGCAGGGTGAGGGATAAGGATATGTTTGTGCTCTTCTCCATGCTGACATCCATCCAGTTAGACCAGCACCATTTGTTGAAAGTGCTTTCTTTTTTTCCTATTGAATGATTTTAACTTCTTTGTCAAAAATCATATGTCCATAGTTGTGTGGGTTTATTTCAGGGTCATCAGTTCAATTCCATTGATCAACCTGTGTGCTCCTATACCAATACCATGCAATTTTTATCACTATTGCTCTGTAGTACAGCTTGAGGTCGGGGATGGTGATCCCGTCAAGAACGTCTTTTATTGTTCAGGATTGTTTCAGCTGTCCTGTTTTCCCCTCATATGACATAGAGAATTGCTCATTCTGTCTATCGGCAGCTTAAGTGTAAGGTGCCTGGGTGGCTCGCTTTGGGTTTATTCTACATGGAGTCAACTGAGCTTTCTGATCTGATCTGAACTTGTCCTTCAGATCTAAAGTTTTGGCATGATCTTTTCAAGTAACCCCACTGTCCTCTCTTGTCTTCTCCCAGTGCCCTCGTCATCTGTATTTGGTCAACATAATGGCGTCTCCCACGCCCTTCGGATTTTGTCTATTTTCATTCATTCTTTATTCTTTTTATTCCTCACAACAGTTTCAAAGTAAACATCTTCAGGTTTGCCTGTTGCTCCCTTCCAGCAGATTTCAGTTCCTCTATCACAGTCTCAGCCCCACAACCTGTGTTTGGTTCTTTTTCCTAATGTGCATTTCTTTGTGGACACTCAGTTTGTTTCTTGTGTGATTTTTCTTCTTTTGTCCTTTTTATTCTTTCATTCTTCCCTTAGCTCTTTGATTAAATTTAAGGCTATTGTCTTAAAATCCAAGCTTTAGCTCCTGTGTTTGGAGATGTGTTCTTTTCCTTTAAATTAACTATTTGTTTCTTGTGTGATTTTTCTTCTTTTGTCCTTTTTATTCTTTCATTCTTCCCTTAGCTCTTTGATTAAATTTAAGGCTATTGTCTTAAAATCCAAGCTTTAGCTCCTGTGTTTGGAAATGTGTTCTTTTCCTTTAAATTAACTACTTGTCACCATCTCCTTATATGCTCACGGGTTTTGTTGAAGATTGAGAAGTTGAAAGAGCATCCATGTCTGTGAACTGGCTCCGTGTTTCAGAAGACCCTCAGTGGTCAGCTAAAGTTTGGGGTCTTTTCAAGTCTTCTGGAGCATGGATTTCTTACAGGTCTATGTGCTTATGGACTTGCAGGTTTTCCACTTCTTACCATACACTCAGCTTTCATTTTTCTGAAAGTCTTCTTGGAGGCTTAAACATTCTGTTTTATTCCTCTGCCCACTGCCCTCATTCCTAGATACCCCTGAGTCCACAGTCTCCTTGTTACATCCTTGTGCCACGTTACTGCTTTCACCATCTTTCAACCTTTCCTAGCCCAAAGTTCCAAAGTCCTCCCATTGTCTCCCCCAAAACACATGTTCAGGTCTGTCACAGAAATAGTCCGCTCTCTGGTACCAATTTCTGTCTTAAAGTTTTTATTGCTGTGATAAAACACCATACCCATAGACAACTTGGAAAGAGTTTATTTTGGCTTCCACTTCCGTCTCACAGTCTGTCATCAAAGGAAGTCAGAGGAGGAACCTGGAATCGAGAGCTGATGCAGAAGCCAGTTAAGTGCTGCTTACTAGCTTACTAGCTCCATGGCTTGCTCAGCCTGCTTTACAATACCATCCAGGATGACCAGCCCAGGGATGGCACCAACACCCACAATGAGCTTGGCCTTCCCATGTCTATCGTCATCGAGAGAACAATTCACAGGCCATTCTGGAGGGACTATTTCTCAACTGATGTCCCCTCCTCAAATGACTCTGGCTTGTCAAGTTAACATAAAAGTAGCCAGCATACATGGGTAGGATTAATTTTTAAAAACTAAAGCAGTGGGAGCAACAAAAAATGGCTCAGTCAGAAAACTGCTTGCCACACTAACATGAGTTCAGATCCCCAGCACCCAGTGTAAATGCTAGCACAGCCATCTGTAATCCCAGCTCTGAGGGACTGGAGGCAGGTAGGTCTCAGGCACCCTCTGTACAGCCAGTGTAGCTACTAGGTGAGCTTCGTGTGAAATAATCCACACTGTCTCAAAAAACAAGGTGGAGAGTGACTAAGGGAAATTCATGGTGTCAGCGTCTGGCCTCCACATACCATTCATGTGCACCCCATTGTACATGTGCACATGCACATGTACACATACACCACACACACACACACACACACACACACACACAAGTTAGAACATCATGTTCAACTATAGAAGAATACCTGAACATGTGCTAATATACACATACACATTTTTGAGTGCCTGCTGAGTTCCTGCAGCTTGCTGTGATCTATAACAGCATCTAATGAATGTACTCTGGCTACTTAGTTCTTCTGTTAGTGAACTGTACGTACCACTAAGAAGCATGCATTCTAGTGGAGCTGATTCTGAAAACGTAGCTGACGAACCACATGCAGTGTGGTTATTATTAATTGCATGTTAAAGAGAATATGTGCTTCGAGGGGAAAAAATGTACGCAGAACAAGGAAAGGAAGAAAGATTTAGGATTGTAGAATTGGGTAGAAAGATCTGGGTGGGCCACACGAAGAAAGATGCATTGCTGCAGATGTTAGCCAAGAGTAGAGGTTACGTCTAGGGGAAAGAACATTCTATCAGAGAGAGAGCAGCTAAACGCCTTGAGGCTGACGGGGCCGGTGACTGAGAAGATTGGTCAGAAATTAAGTCACAGAACTATTAGGGTTGGCATGTGCTTGTAACCGCCCAAGTCCTTGTAAGCAGTCAGCTCTTGAAAGGCCAAGAGCTGACTGCTTACAAGGTATAACAATGGGTGCTGTGACATTTTCTAGCACAGAGTGGAATAATTCGACTTGAATTTTCAAAGGATTGCTCTGGTCACTATGTGTAAGTCTAAAGGGAGTTGGTGGTTGTTTCTGCCATCTTAGGTATATTACAGCTAACACTGACACAGAGGAACAGAACTTCCCGTTCCCCAAGGCTCTTAACACACACATAGAGGAGCTAAAGTTGGATGTCCTCCTTCAGAAGGCAGACCATTTGCGGATGAATGAGTCTCACAAAATGGAGAGTTTTGAGCTACTCTGCGACCACAAGGAGAAGGTAAGAGCTGTGTGGCAGCGGTATGTTCACACAGTTTGAAATTTTTATTAAAGTACTACCCTGCTCTTACTGAAACTACAGCACTGTGTTGCAATTCACAGGGAGAAAATAAGGATGCACTTTTATAAAATGAATAACTGATTAAAATTACATTTGAGTTAATCGGGTTTATCTAAGGTCCCAAAAATAGAAACCAACCTGATACAGATTTACTCTGATTTTGTTAACTTGGATATTTAATGTGTGTTTTGTAACATGAAGAATAAAACATTATACCTAAGCATAATGTTTTCTCTGGAAAGAATAAAAAGCTTTTTAGGTTTTCTTTTGTTTTTGTTTTTTAAGACAGGATTTCTCTTATGTGTCCCTGGCTGTCCTAGGACCCGATCTGTGGACCAGCTGGCCCACAGAGTTCCATCCTCCTCTGTCTCCCGGGTGCTGGGATTAAAGGCATGTGCCACCACGCCAGGCTACGTTTCCTGTGTTGCTTTCAATGTAGTATTGGTATCTAAAGCTATTTCTATCAGTAGTCATTCTGCAGTGTTTAATATTGGACTTGAGTTCGTTAGTCTCACCATCACAACTGAAAGAAAGGATATAAGGGCTCATGAGAGCTCGAGGAGATATAAAGTCTCTTTTTTGCCCATGAGCAATATAAACCTAACCTTGGCCAAAAGAAGGTTTAGCAACTTCGATACACTGTGTAAAACCTGTGAACCCAAACTGATCAACACATAATATACAGATATCCTAAAAATCAGACTATAGCCTATGAAGATATGCAAGGATTATCTGTCAATAAAAGTTTTTAAAACGTTTAAAGTATCTACAATTATAATTGAATCATTTAGGTAAAAATTATAATGTACTTCAATTTACAGACACTAGTTAATGCTCAGTAAGCTTTTTATTATGCTGATAGTAGATAACTTACAAAGGATAATAGGAGAGGATACCTGGTCCAGGGGGAATATGTAATTATATCTGTATAATATTAAATGATTTAAGATCCAAATGTAACACTATATTTGGTCATATTTCTTAGCCATAAATATTTGGATTTAAAATGTTAAATATCTATAGTATAAATTCAGTCATCTATAAATACCATTTTACTTGCCTAAATTTTTTTAAGGTACAATGAAAGCAATTATGGTCATTCTGGACAAATGACTGCATTAATCTAGTGTGCAATGCTATCTTTCCAGTTTAGTGAAGAAACAGAGTTTCTGTGGCGCCTGGCCCGAGCCTATGGAGACATGTATGACCTATCTACAAGTACACAAGAAAAGAAGCATTATGCTAATGTTGGTAAGTAATTCGTCAGCACTGGGTGTTCTCAGGTGGCATTGTTTTCCACAATAAGCCATCAGTGGGTTTAATTCAAGCAAAATTGTCTAAGTTAAAGACTCAATCCATTTCAATATACTCTGATAATGAAAAACTGTACACAGCCTCAGAACAAAATGGTCTTCTGGGACTAAAGTGTATGTTCCTTTAAAGCAACTGAGCTAATGATATTAAAGCAGGGAACTGGAGAAACAAAACAAAACAAAGCCCTGATTTCAGTTTTTGAGTTTATGATGTCACAGGAAGCTAAAACACCTGTGCTAGCATTTGAGGTGCAACTATAAGCCACGGAGTGTTGTGGCCTCCAGCTGTACTATCAGTTACACTCACAACTCACTTCCTATGGCATGGTAGGCCAGGAACACATTAAAAATAACCTCTCGATTGTCAGGGATTTCCAAAAGGCAATACCTTAAACTGCCATTTTGCATATATTTGAATTTTTCCACTATCACATTAAAAACCAAGGAGACTGTCAAATTATTGCTGTTGGTTGTTGTATTTATGTTTCACTGGATGCCAGAATGCTTTCTTGTCAAAACTCCTGCATGTCCATCTCTCTGAGCCTCAGGTTTTATTGTCCTTTCTTCCAAAGCTTTCTCTTTTCCCGACTTTTCCATGATAGTATAGGCTATACAGAGAAACTCTGTCTCGAAAACCCAAAATACCAAACCACCCCCCACCCAAAAAAGAAAAGAAAAAAGAAGGAAATAGCAAGTAAGAACTCCTCCCACTCTAGTCTGGCATCTTTATTTCCATGAAGGACAAATGATTGGAATCTGCGGGAGTCTTCCGGATTCCCTTGCTAAGTGTCCTCTCCACCTAACTATTTCCTTTCTGGAAAGCAGTTTTCTGTAGCAAGCCAACTATAAGGCACTATCCATGGGGGAGTTCTAGAAAAGAGATTAATTTCAAGGAAAAGAAAGTTTCAACCAGAGCCTGAAAGGATTTCAATTCATATCTGCTGGGGGGGGGGGGGGGTTAGAGCATATTGATGTGCAAAGTGTTTGACACTTGCTAGCAGTAATGTATCTTTCTCGAGCACTCCTCTTGGGTCTTCTGTTAGCAGACGAGACTAAGAGCACAAAATACAGGAGGAAAACCTCTGACTTTGTTGGGAAGGTGATGCATTCCTATAATAATATATAAAGGGACAAATAGAAATGGGGAGTTATTTTCAGACTACAGGGTGTTAAGTTTGTATAAATAAAAGGAGGAGTCGATAGCAGGAGCTAGAGGTTCATGTAGGGAAATCTTATGGAGATAACCGTTCCCACAGGTAAAATTCTCTAGACTGTTTTTAAATTGAAGGAGAGCTCAAGTGCGTTGTTCTTCCAGCTGTAACTATCAACCTGATGAAACTTAGAGTTGTCTGAGAAGGGACCTCGGCTGAGGGATTCACTAGGTCAGATCTGTGAGCATGTCTGTGGGGATTGTCCTGGTTGATAATTGATGTAAGAGGGCCCAGCCCACTGTGGGTGGGACCAATCCCTGGGCAGATAGTTCCAGACTGAAGAAGAAAGGTAGATAAGCATGGACCTGCAAACAAGCCCTCAGGTGGCATTCCTCCATGCTTTGGTTTCTGCTGCTCTTCCTTGGCTGTGGGTAAGTTCTTTGTTTAGAAGGAGTGTGTGGAATGGCAAGCAGGCCTGCACCTGAGTCCCTGCTTGAGTTTCTGCTGTGACTGGGGACAATGACAGTCTATGATGAGTCCTTCTCAGTCCCTTTCGGTCATGGACATTTGTCACCGTGACAGAATGAAGCTGGAACATGAGTTGATATATGAGACAGAGAAATAGGAAAACGGGATGGCGATCTAGCGGCCAGAGTGCCGCATGGGGTTAAAATGAGAGTTACCCTTAAGAAGAAACTTTACCATGTCACGAGAAGAAGAGGGCACCATTTTCATGCACACAGAAGGAGTGTATTCAAATACTGAAGTAAAGCAAAAAGGATCACTTTTATTTGTACATTTAAGAAATGACCTCAACATGTTAGTGTTCTGGGAACAGTGCTAAAATGAAGTGTGGCGAGAAAGGGTGAGGAGAGATGCAAGAAGGGACCCGTGAGTGTGACCGTGCCACACTAGAGAAATAACTGTATAAAGGACCAGTGACCAACCATCACAGTTCAGTTCTCCAGTAAATATTATTTGGGGGCTTCTACCTCACCTTAGATTGTTTAGTTCCCAAATTAAGAAACACACACACACAAAATCTTTATATTTATAATAAGCCTTTAAGCATCAAAGCTGGGCATATATCAACCCCTTATGCTAGTTTGTTTACTTCTCTGTCAGTAACCTCAAGATTTCACTTGCCATGCTCCACCTTTGCTGCTCCTGCTCCAACAGGCCATGCACTCTTGATCCACCTGCCCCATGGTGCCTTCCTCCTTCCTCCTCTTCTCCCTCTCCTCTGGTCTCTCCTCAGACCCCAATCCCAAGAACTGAAGCCCCACCCACCTCTCCTGCCCAGCTATAGTCATCTTTATCAACTACTGGTTTTAAATTAACAAGCAAGGTTTGCATAACAAAAGGTTGCATACCAGAGAATTCAATCATCTTGAGGCAGCTAGACCTTGGGATTCAGAATTTAGCATTACAATACATAGCAACACACCAAACCTCTGCATTACCCCCTTTTGTCTAAATAACAATAAACAACATAGAGTGGAACAGTTATAAAACAATAATGACAATTATTAGGAAAGAGTTAAATTTAAAAGCCTGTGTTTATATTTGGCAATTTAGATAAAGTATTCTATCATCTTTCCTATCTTGGTGAGTTTAGAGTTTTAGATCTAAATCATTTTCTATCCTAATTTGTAATAACATCCTAAAATCATCTTCTTAGACTTGGTACATCTTCTTAAATCCTAACCATCTTAAACTTATATTAAGACTATGACTATCTAGTCTCCGACCCCATCAGAGACCTGAGAAGGAATAAATATTACTTTAGTATGTAGGAAGTGCAGGGTCACAGCTTCCAAAAGTTATACAAATGACAGAGTCAGTTGACTGCCTGGACAGTCCCCAATATTCTCTAAAACATTGGAGCATCGTCTTCAGTCTTCTGGCCCAGAAAATCTGACAGGTCTTTTGTGAAGCAGGAATTATGATGGACCTGTTTATCCTGTCTTGGAAGAGCTTGGCAGTTGAGTTCCTTGTGTCTGTCCTTCTTGGACAGCATTCTGTCTGCAGATGAACTCAGGCAATTTTCTTTGCTGTGATTGAAGCGACTCCATATGGGGGGTTCTTCGATGCTCATCATCTTTGAAAATGAAAAGTGAGGTACTCTCAGACATGTCTCAATGTCAAAGGGGCCTTAAATTAATAATAAAAAATCTTTAAATTCCATATTCTACTGGTCCCTGAGATTTTTGATAACTATCTATCTATTCATAGCATACCTAAACAACATGGCCATGACAACTTACTAGAGGCAGGGAAACAATACCTGCGTCTAGTTGTCTAATTGTCTGATCAACCCAGGATGCATATTTCTGTGGTAATCCAGACTTGTATCTCACATGACCAGCAACTTGCATTTCTCAATCATCCCTAACAGTTTGCAGTAGCAGCTATTAAAAGGACTGGGACTAAACCTTGTATTTTTAAATGAATTGCATAGGCATAATACGTATACAAGAGTTGAAGCATACATACCTTATGTTATAACAAAACTAACCTTAAATTTTGTATCAATATACAAAGACTTACAACAATGAAAACCTTAAGTCTGTATCAATATCTGAACATATCCATATCAATGTAAACAAAAATAACCTCACTTGAGAATAGCAATAGCTCTAAGTTGAAGAATAGATTCAGTAATCTACCCTTTTATTCTATTATTTCTATATGATAATTCTGTTTCCCCCTTTTTCTTCTCAATCCCCTTCCCTTTATCTAAGAAAGAAAGAAGGATAGAGAAAAGGAAAGCCAGAAATCCCTGAGTCTAAGCTCTATATTTCGTTTCCTTTGTCCAGGACCATAACTATTTGTAACCATCCCCTTGAATGACAATATACCTAAAACTCATAAAATGGCCAAAACTGCCCACCCCATCCTAAGGAAATGGGACAGACCATGGTCTCCTGAAATTGCTTCCTGCTGACTTGGGGCAAAGAATTCTTTTGTGGGTGGGGAGGAGCAAAGGAAATTGGGAAAATGTTTAAGTCAAAAGAAAGTAGCTGGCATCATGTGTTGTCCAATCTCTATGCCCTGAGAAAGTTCAGGCCCAAGTGAGGTCCTGGCTGGATCAGTCTGTAAGGTTGGACAAACCAAGGTGCTCTGGAGTCAGCAGCCCTCCCTGAGGCTGTTTAGAAAGCAAGTCTCGCACAATGTGGGGCAGGATCAGTTGTCCCAGCATCCTCCAGGGTTGACCTCACGAGTGCTGTTTCCTCCATTGTCATTTTCCGAAAACATAATTCCTCATAAGTAATACATAGTTCAGTACCAACAATTCATGGAATGTGCAAGGTGCATAGTTTAGCCAAAGATGACCTTCTACTCTCCATCTGAGAGATGACAGACTTCTGTCTTTCTTTCTGAACTAGTCGATTACATGACCAAACTGTAAGATAAGATTCCATTCATGCCATCTGAAAGGATGGTATGTAATAATAAGTCATGAAAATTCTGTAGCCAGCAAGATTTAACACTATTCCAGCTAAGCTGAAGTTCCAGTTGAAGTCAGTCTCAGAGTTGTTACAATAGAGGGCTTAGTTTTGTACATTACTGGTTCATTTAGTTCTTTTGATTTTCTTCTTCCTTTCTACAGCCAAGATTTTCAGGAGGTCTCCCACTCTCAAGTCTGATTTTTATCAGTTTGAATGAAATCCAAAGACTTTCCCCACCTTTTATGTTAACACAAATACAAAGTCTCTCTCCAACATAACATACCTCTTCTCTAACAGTTAGAAGGCATCCTTAGTATAGAGGGACCCAATCTAGCAGCCCTGTTTTTATCCAGATCCACTCCATTTTGTCCATTTTGACCTCTCTCAAAGAAATGTGCAACATCACCACTACCACTGAGTATATAACCCTTTTCATTGTGATAATTCAAAACAAGATTGTATGGAGTCCAAATATCCTCCTCTACAATGACAGACATTTATTATTTCTTATTGAGAAAGGTTTTCTCTGTGTAGCCTGGGGTGACTCAGATTCGTTCTGTAGATCAGACTAACCTCAAACTCACAAGGAGCCTATCTGTCTCTGTCTTTGTTTCCCAAGCATGGGAATCAAAAGCATGAATTTATTTATTTAGTACCTTCGTACCCTTGAAAACATTTATATCAGTTTTTGTCTCCTTCTCTGTTCTTTGGAGGTTACCTTTTATGTGGCTATACCTATCCCTCCCGTTTTCCTTCCATTTTCCTCTTTTAATTGAACATTCTTCCCTTCCCGGTGTTCAACTTTATTTCAACTGCTTTCAGGCAGAGCGTGCCTGCTCGGAGGTCTTGGCCTGGGTTGTGTATTTCACACTAGGCTGAGCTGCCGTCAATTCTCCCGTGGGAGTCTTCCAAGGAGCTACTTTCCACGCGTTCAGGGTAGCATGACGCCCTTCCTCAAAGGGGATAGCAAGCCCCGGTCTGTGCCGTTTTAAACTAGACCAGTCTGTCAGTGTGTCCTGTTGGGTAAAATGATGGGGTATCACATTTAGACCTTAATTGGCATTGATCCCGTATCTTTTTACATTTAAAACAGTATCACATCGACTCCAGGACATGTATATTCATTTGATTTATTTATCTCCTCTGGCAAAACACATTTGTATTCTGTATTGCCGAGTTGATCATTAACCTGCAATACAGTTAGCAAGCTTAACAGCATTATTTTTGTTCTGTCCAATGGTCTTAGGATTCCTTAGTTGGACGCTTTTCTTCTCTGGAAAGATAAAAGCAAACAGCCTTGTCCTAACCCTAATTCTGGGTCTTACATTGACTAGCAAAATAGATCTTTCCCGGGGGTGCAGGGGGTCCTCCGGGGGGTGCAGGGGGTCCTCCGGGGGGTGCAGGGGGTCCTTTTTGGCAACAGAAAAACCATTATCTTTTAAATTGAAATTATAACCCTTATGTGGCTAAATATACCTGCATTGCCCTTTCCCTTTATATAAAACTAAGACTGACATGCATTCATGTCAGTCCTTACTAAGGACATTTCTACTTATTTTTAAGCAAAAACTTAGATAGTACCTTTGAGAAAAACAGTGTGTCACTTTGGACCTTAGACTTCCTTTGAAATCAGCTTTATCTTATCAGCAGGGAGTCCCACCCTGACTTCACTGTGTAGACCACGATGGTCTAAAACCTACAGAGATCTGCCGCCTGACTCTGTCTGCTGTGTGCCGGGATTAAAGGCATACGCCACAGCCACCCTGCTCAAATATTTCACCTCAATTTCAAATCCTTATAACTCTTTAATTCGTAAAACAACAAATTTGAACTGTACTGACATTCTGAATTTACTTAAAATCTTTTTTAAAAATCTCCTATGTTTTAGTAATGCCAAATAATAAAAATCTCCTTGCTGATAAACTGAGGATAATAATTTAAGGGCTCCATTTATTCCCTGAACCCATTCTTGTCGTGACTGAGCAGGCCAGGTCCCTGGCCGGTCCCCGCCCTTCACACACGCTGTGCTCTCTTGACATTGCTCTAATCGATCTGGTTACCTGCTTATGGATTTGCTGTGCAGTGAGGTCTTTGGGCCCTGGAAGTCATGGACCAGCTCTAATGTGATGCCTTATCCCCACATGTTCACACCATACAGCAGCTAATAAGCGTTCAGCACGCGATGTTTGAATTGATTACAAGCACCGTCTTGGAAGCTGGTAAACCGTAGATCAAGAAGCCGACTCGCAGAGCAAGCAACTGACCCTGGGGCTGAATGACCTCATCTGACAAGCACAAGGGGGACAAACACTTTCCACCTCAGGACCCGACTTAGGAGCCACTGCCTTGACTGGAGACTCTACTTCCTACCCACTCCTATAATGACACTAAACTTCTGTCTCTCTGTCTTTCAGGAAAAACTTTAGGAGAGAGAGCTATTACCAGAGCGCCCATGAATGGACACTGCCATCTGTGGTAAGCGTGCGGGGTCCCTGCAGCCCTACCTCCCCAGTATACATGCCTCTCTCCACACCGCAGGGTGTCCTTTTTTTTATTAGATATTTTCTTTATTTACATTTCAAATTTTATCCCCTTTTTTGGTTTCACCCCTGAACCCCACCCCCAGTCCCCTCCCTCTTCATCCTGCTCACCAACCCACTCACTTCTGCTTCCTAGTCCTGGCATTCCCCTACACTGGGGCACAGGACCAAGGGCCTCTCCTCCCACTGATGACCAACAAGGCCATCCTCTGCTACATATGCGGCTGGAGCCATGAGTCCCTCCATGTGTACTCTTTGGTTGGTGGTTTAGCTCTGGGAGCTCTGAGGATACTGGTTGGTTCATACTGTTGTTCCTCCTATGGGGCTGCAAACCCCTTCAGCTCCATGGGTACTTTCTCTAGCTCTTCCATTGGGAACTCTGTGCTCAGTCCAATGGTTGGCTGAGAGCATCCACCTCTGTATTTGTCAGGCACTAGCAGAGCCTCTCAGGAGACAGCTATATCAGGCTCCTGACAGCAAGATCTTGTTGGCATCTGTAATAGTGTCTTGGTTTGGTGGTTATATATGGGCTGGATCCTCAGGTGGGGCAGTCTATGGATGGTCATTCCATCAGTCTCTGCTCCATACTTTGTAACTCCTCCCATGAGTATTTTGTTCCCCCTTCTGAGAAGGACTGAAGCATCCACACTTGGTCTTCCTTCTTGAGTTTCGTGTGTTTTGCAAATTGTATCTTGGATATTCTGAGCTTCTGGGCTAATATCCACTCATCAGTGAGTGTATACCATGTGTGTTCTTTTTTGATTGGGTTGCCTCACTCAGGATGATATTTTCTAGTTCCATCCATTTGCCTAAGAATTTCATAAATTTAACACATTGCCGCACTGAACTGACCAGCCACGGTTCCTTGCTCACTTGCAGAAAAAGACAGTGGGTAGTGCTGCAGCTGTCATGGATACATTTGTTCTCACATATTTCTCCTTAGATTATGTTCTAAATCTGAGTAGTTCCTGAGAACCTAACAAGTCTCATGCCTTTGAGGATAAACTATAATTAAATCTAATTAGATATAGGTTTTTGAAAACATATTCTAAAGTTATGACATGTTTCTGAGCAAAATGTGGGACCAGTGTTCCAAAGGTTGGAAGTGAGGGGTCATTTTCTTTAAGCTGATGAGTAACAGGAAACAAATTCCACAGGTCAAGGGAAATCCAGTCTGTGACTTAGGATCACCAAACCGGGGACAAACTTAGGTGACATAGGATGGGGAACTTTGGAGCAAAAGAGGAAAGCCACTTCCTGGCTCTGGCTGGTTGCTTTTTTTTTTTTAAGGGATGTGTCCTCCTTCTACACTGAAAAAAAAGCAAAGAAAAATATATTGTTCTAAATTATCTTTCCTTTTATTTGTCGGTCAGTTTTATATTTTTAGATTCCTAGTTGTTGCCACCACCTCAGGCTTTGTTTCTCTCCCAGGCTAAATGAACATGCAGTTACCCTAGATACAGCAGAAAATTAACTTATGGTCATTTCTTGAATGTAGGTGTCTTAGTTGGGGTTTTATTGCTGTGGACAGACACCATGACCAAGGCTACTCTTATAAGGACAACATTTAATTTGGGGCTGGCTTAAAGTTTCAGAGGTTCAGTCCATTGTCATCAAGGTGGGAGCATGGCAGGGTCCAGGCAGGCATGGTGCAGAAGGAGCTGAGAGGTCTACATCTTCATCTGAAGGCTGCTAGCAGAATACTGGCTTCCAGGCAGCTAGTGTGAGAGTCTTAAAGCCACTGCCCACTTGACATGCTTCGTCCAGCAAGAGCACACCTCTAAATAGTGCCACTCCCTGGGCCAAGCATATACAAACCACCATAGTAGCTTTTCATAAATTTACCCTCTCCGGGGCTATTTTGTTTCTTTAGGGATATCCCTAGGCAAAATCTATCTAAAACAGCTATCTTTTCGCTGTTCCCAAGATCCCTAACAGCAAAACTGTCTGTCTATTCTGTCATCAGCAGGGGGCGCTCCATTCACAAGGACTTGCTTTAACCTTCCGAACAAAATCCAGTAGTTTTTGTGTACTCCAACTTCTAAGAGACACGTGCCAAAATGTGAAGTGAGCTTTAGGAGCTAGAACATGTGACTCGCTCTTCCGCACGCCATACATTGGTGGAAGCCCCTTGAAGAGGCTACTTCAGAGTGGGAAGGCAGCTCTCACTTTGGTGCTTCAGTTAAGGCCGGAGGAGGGGGCGATGGAGAGGTGAACTCGCTGATACAGACTTAAAAGATCACTGCAATGTGTAGGGCGTCTTGGGTTTTATATCTCTACTTAGCTTGCCTAGATCATCTTGTATACTTTAAAACTGGCATGCGTGATAAAGCACTTTTGTTCCTTCACTTTGAGGAGTACTTGAAACGAGTTTGTACTGAGAAAGCTATCCTCTCTCTTCATCTTTGAAACTGGGTGCCTGGGACCTGGTCAGCCAGATCAGGGTGCAAACAAACACTCGTGTTTCCCCTTTAACTGAATTCCTCTTCTCCTCCCTACGCCCCCTTCTGAGGTCTTCCTCTCACTTCCACTCCCTCTTCTTCCTCTTGGCCTTTCTCTGCTCTTCCGTCTGTCCAGCAGTCCTCTGGACCCATGAGCAATCACATGAGAAATATACACAGTCTTCAGTGAGGCCCTTTATCAATGTGAGTTCTCAGTTTTCACAGAGAATATCGGATCTTCTCTGCCGGCTCTGTAGTACCTGAGCCCTGGCTTGCTACAGTAGTCAGCACTTAAGTCCCCCTCAGTATGCTGCCCACCCCGCCTTCCCTTAACCTCCTCCACTCCCTCTTTCCATTTTTGTTGTAAATCTAATACCTTGATTATGACAACAGGACTTAATTCGCAGAATAAGTTAAATCATCACAAAGTAATGATCCAATTATTTCACGTGATTTTTTTTTAATTCACTATCAATTTTTTAAAATGTTAAGATCAATTCAACTGGTGGAAATTTAATAAATTTTAATGTCAGTTTAACATTCACTCTCAAAATGTATTCTCTCTACTCAATAGAAAGCCCTTCAATCAATCAAATATTAAAACTTATTGTGGCAATGAATGAAAGAGAATCTTAAGCTTTGACTTGTGAAATAACACGTGGACAAACTGATCTCATAGCTAGCCCTGTTGCATGCAATTTTAAAATGTATGCAGTTGCAGGTGCCGGCAGCAGTCCCACCCAGCCCCCAACAGCTAACTTTGTCAAACCTCTAATGACCGAGCTGCAGCTGTCTTTCTCCTATCCACCTGAGTGCAGCAGACAGCTTCAATATTTTAAAACCAGCCAACTGCTGGGTGGGCGAAGATTTTCTTATATCATCCTTCTTAGCTTCTGCAGCCACCACAGGCTACAAGCTATCGGTCCCCAAGAGTTCCATGCTCCACAGCCTCATGCGAATTCCTCTCCTCTCTCTCTCCTCCTCTTCTTCCTGGGATCCAGAAATCCCTCTTTATCCTTCACTCACCGATTCGCTTCTGCCATCTTTATCGACCAGTTAAAATGGGGAGAAGGTTCACATGGACTCACCAAAGTGTGTGACCAACTTCTCATCATGAAGAATCAGAATTGACATCAAAATACAAACAGCACCAGGGAGATCCACAACACCTCACAGTGCTGAGGGACAATCTTACTCTTCTGGAAGTCTTTCAGGGTAAATTAAGGAATTAATAAAACTTTTCTCATTCAGTCAACAAGAATGGCAAACTGTGCTGTGAAGGCTAAATCCACTCATCTGTTTTACAAAACAAATATTCATTGGATAGCTGGGGTTATAGGTCAGCTTGGGAAAAACTTCCCTACAGTACCTTTAAGACTACAGAAGCATTCTGTAAGATTCTGTTGCCTTTATCATATCAGCCTAAGATACTCTAGGGTCAAGATAATAAAATATATTTATAATATGTTGGCCAAATGGGTTTGGCTGTAGGTATAAATATATCTCTCATATGAGTCATACTCTATTGTGCTCTACTGTTTATAACTTATAGCTACACTCCTTATAGCATATGAGTCACACAACAGTCTGTTTCTGTTGCCTAAATACAGAAGCAATGCTGTGTGTGTGTGTGTGTGTGTGTGTGTTGATTAGGAAGCAGAGCCACACAATGTATGGAAAAGCAGAAACTAGAACTTAGCTGTTGTGTTCTGATGTTTTCAACCCTCCTTCTATTCCAAGAGGCTGCCTCTGATCCCTACTGTGTGCAGTGTTAGTGCTGAATCACAAATAGGCAAGAAGTGAGTAGGGTTGTGTTGAAGTTATATGACTGTCCCTTTTAATAGTATATTCAATATCAATGCAAACATATGTGTGTGTGTGTGTGTGTGTGTGTGTACACATTATATATGAGCAAGTCTTATGAAAGCAGCAGTACCTCAGATAACCTCTAGATGGAGGTAATTCACCGTCATGCAAAGTGGCTTAGGAAGGATTCCCATCAGACTTGAGTTTGAGAAATAAAATATTAAATTACATTTTAAAATGAGCATTATAAAAATGATATACACATATCATAACTAGAGTTGACTAGAAGAAAGGAGATGATGAGCCTTTGGGGAAAAGTGAACAAGTGACCTTGGAGTTTATGGCACAGAGGAAAGCAAGTAATGTTTTAGACTCAAGATGGATTTCAGAACAGATTATTCATGTCCTAAGTCCCTAGGGGTATGTTATTTGAAAGAATACGAGTACTTCCTATAATGTTTAGAGTTCATGGACTTTCTTTGTCTTTTCTCTTCACTCATAGTAACTTAGAAGGACGGAAAATACTCCATAGTCTAGAAGTCTTTGGAAGGAATGATGCAGCAGAATTTTAGCATTTCAAAAATATTGAAATGTTGCATAAACAGTCAACTTAGGCCTTTGTTTGTTAAAGACATAGGGTAAATAATAATAGGAAATACGAGGCTCCACTGGTAAATTCCATCACATATTTAAGGAAAGAACACACCACATTTCTACCAGCTGGGAGCTCCCAGACGCCTCTGGGTAGCCCAGCACCACTGTGCGCCTTCTGGCCAGCATCTCTTATGGCTATAGGTATAGAACGTGTTTTAAAATGTAGTAGCAAACTGAACTGCAACGATGTAGGAAAAGCATACACAGTAGCCATGTGGATTCTTTCCCGAGCTTTTGAGAAGCCTGTTTGACATGTAAAAGTCAGTTAGTACATTAACAAACTGAAGAAGGAGAAAGATCATATGCTGACATCAATAGATACAGAAAAGCACAGTGGACAGACAACTATTATTCGTGGAAAGTAAAACAAACAAAACCTCTCAAAAACCAGAAGAGTGGGAACTGCCTCCGCTTAGCAGAGAACAAACCCCAGAGCAGCCATGGCTAGCATCATTGCTGATGTGAGAGGGTGGCTTTCCTGCCGAATATGCATGGGAGATAAGGCAGAGTAGGCGTGTTCCTCACACCACAGCCCTTCTGGTTCTTCTGAGAGTTCTGGCGAATGCACAGAAGGATGTGAGAGAGACGGACCAAGAAGGAAGGCCTGGACTCTTCGCTGAAGATGTGACAGCCTTTACACTCCTAGAATTTAATCATCAACGCAAGGTTGCAGGATACCAAATTAATGTACAACACCCAGTCAATTTAATATACTAGGGATATGTAATTGAAATTTAAAATTAAAATACATTGCCATTTGCAGTAACATGCACCCAAACTCAAATATTTAGGGTTTAAAATACATATAAAATATGTACAAGATCTCTATGAGACAAACTGCAAAACTCTGATAGTGATATGGAGAACTATGTAAATGGAGAGCCAGTTCGTGCTGTGGGTACATAGCCCCAGAATTGCCAAGATGTCAGTTTTCTCAGTATAATCCAGAGATACGATACATCACCAGCAAAAGTCCTGTTGACTTATGTGATATCATGAACACATTTTATATGGAGAAACAAACCCCCCAAGTCAGAGTTGGAGGAGGGAGCAAGGCTGAGGAGCAACATTTCATGACTTAAAGGCTGTGTGCACTAACCCAGGTACAGCAGTGACCCTGGGACCTGAGGCAAGAAGCACAAATTCCCAGAGGGGGATTAGAGTGCTCTGAAACAGCACTCATCTAATATCCAAACTCTGGGTTCAGAGAAGCAAACTCCAGTCTCGTTTAAAGCATTTGACCAGTGATCTGCCTGACTCTAGGTTCTCGGGTCATTTCCAATAGGCTGGCTTGATTTTTCTTCCTGCCTCTACGGTGGTGGGTTCCATTGGCTGTAAAGAGAACAGTCACAGCTGAAAGGGGAGTTTCACTGATTGTGAGTGAGTGACTTTTAGCTCTTGGTTTTTGTCTCCCATGTAACAATAATAATGTTACTGTTCCAAATTAAGAAATTGCCCAATCATTTTTGTACTTGGAAGGTATGCTCACCCAGAGAAGCGATCACGATAGCACTCAAAACCATATGCCCGAGCTCAGTTTTTAAAACAATATAAGACTATCACACTCTTTGCATAGTTAAATGTGTGTATTTTGTGTCAGGCAGCAGCATCCTGATGTCCTCTGGAGACTTGCACAGACAGAAACGGGTGTGAAAAACAATGTATCCTCAACTTTTAAAGTAGATAAGCCAGTTACTGAAGAAACACTGTGTCTAATCTACAGTCAAATAACCATTTCTGTAAAGGGCTGTATTCCCCGAGGGGGGGGGGGAGAGATCAGTCATTCTTGGATGGATGTACCCTTGTACTAATGCATTGTTTCCAGGAGGAACAGAGAAAAATGGAGAATTTTTCTTGAAGCAAGTTGTAATTATCCTCAGTTTTAGTTGATTTTAATCATGATAGTGTTTTTCAATGACATATAAGGAGGCCAGGAAAATTTTGAGGTGGCCATGGTCTTTAACTACTGATTTTCATATGGTTAAAAATCTGTTAACACTTTGTTATCTAATTTAGTGCATGGTTCAACTTTTTCTGAGAGCCCAGCATCTGGCATTGGCTAAGAGCTCCTACTGCCAAGCATTGTTCAAATCACGTCACATTCCGTGGCTTGTTTTCTCTCACCTTGTGTAGGGCATGGACAATGTTCCTATGCCCAGTTAGCTCCTGAAGAAGCCATGTTCACATTAATGTCAAATATCTACGTGTAGGGCCCTTGCATCTCTGTTATTGCTTCTGTAAAACATGAACTAAGTGCTTTAGAGACATATTTTAAGTGTTGTGCGATACTGGCGTTTGATGAAAAATTGACCTGACAGCCACTATTTGTTTCTCTCTCTCTCTCTCTCTCTCTCTCTCTCTCTCTCTCTCTCTCTCTCTCTCTCTCTCTCTCTCTCTCTCTCTTTCCAGGTATGCAGTTTTGTGTGGTTATGTATCTGAGTTTGAGGGCTTGCAGAACAAAATTAACTGTGGACATCTATTCAAGGTACAGCTTCCTCTCACTAACCGCCATGAGATTATTCAGCATGTTGAACACTAGGGGTTTATTCTGATGTTTGAACAACAGAAAATGAAATAGTTACTGCTGTAAGAAAAACAATCAAACCATTTGGGGGGAGGGTAAATATTATCCAAGATGGCACACGATAGTACCCACATAGATGAGTGTTGGCCTTTTTCCCTCCAAAGGTGGACGATTAGCCCTTTGGTCATGAGCTCACTGACATAAAACATGACTGAGTAATCACTAGTCTCTCCTTGCAGTGCTCCCCAGCCTTCTCAGTGCTGCTCCCTTTAATACAGTTGTCTCTCATGTAGTGGTGACCCCCAGCCATAAAATCCTTCTGTCACCGCTACTTCATAACTGTCATTTTGCTACTGTCATTAACTGTAATGTAAATATCTGAGGTCAGCATATCACTCTGCAACCGCTGTTGGGGGTCATGACCCACAAGTTGAGAACCACTACCTGCCTTCGCGGCAGGCAATGAAAAACAAAGGGTCGAGCCTAAAGCTTAACGTTACCACGGTGATGAACAAAACAGGCAAGTTGCCTACATAACCATGTACTATTGCTGTTAGTTTTCATAACCCACTAACTAATCTGACTCAGTAACTGTGGTGGAAGAAAACGGCTCTTCCCTGAGTCCCAGCTTCCGGTTCTCACTCTGACAGGGCAGGAGGGCGTCTGGGGTGGGTGCGGATCCCTGGCCTCCCCAGAGCTGCTGGTTTTCTTACCTAAGTCCTGCTCCGTGCCATCTGATATGCGTGGATGTATGCTCGTTTCACCGAGGCGCTGAGCATGGCCTCCTTGGGGCCCAGTCACAGCTTCAGTTCCACGGGCAGGGGATGTGGTGACTTATTGCAGAGATATAATTGTGTTCACATTGTCAGACAACTGAGTTCCCTGGGCTTTGTCAAGGCTCCGTTTAGGTGTATCTGAAACTAGATGACTTTTCTGTGAACTTTTTTTTTTCAGAAGCATCTAGAAATAGCCATCCAGCTTTTGCCTGAAGAACCCTTATTATATTACCTCAAGGGAAGATATTGTTATACTGTAAGTCACTGTCTTTGCTTAGAACCCTTACTTGAATACCATGTGGACAATAGATACAGTTTCAACAGCTTTCTCCCTCTTTCATGATTTGACCTATTGCACACTAAAGTGAGCACTGTAAAGTTAGTTTTTAGTGTATGATATATGTTTTGAAATTGAATATTAATTTTAAATTATATATTATCATTTATAAGCTTACATTTTGTGTATTATATTTGTGTGTGTGTGTGTGTGTGTGTGTGTGCAGTTCTTATTTTTCCATGGAATTGCAGAAGTCATACTTTGGGCTTTCTCAGGTTGAGATCAGCTATCACACATGTTTTGTGTACAAATGTACCAATCATGGTTCTTTGGGAAGATCTATTTTTATTATCAGCATTATTGAGCATAAATTATATGTTTAGTTATTGGCCCGAAAATGACTTTGGTTTCAGCTGTAAAATACCTTTCCCCCCCTCTTCCTTTTCTTTTTAAAATTTCAGTCTGCTAAAGATCAAACTCAGAACCACCTTCCACTTCCAGGCAAGCACTTCACCACTAACTGCAGTCCCCAAACATCTCAGACATGATCGCAGGCAGGGTTCCTCCAAGGAACGTAACTTGATGGGATATTAGACATTGAAACAGCTTAAATATGGGCAGCTGGTCAGCCGAAGGCCCAGTGTCTTCAATAATACATTAGTTTACAGAATGAGAAATGTGTCTAAAGAGATGCATGGGAAAGGTGCAGGACAGCTACCTACACTTTGTAAGTAAAGAAATTAGAGGGAGCAAAAGCAGGAACCTTCTCATTAGGGGACTAGAGAGAAGAAAGAGGCTCTCTTTATTGGAGACTCTATGTCATGTGTGTATTTTATGAGTTATATTTCTTTAAAATATATATAATTTAATATGAACTATAAAAATATAAATGCATTTAATCTGTTTTAAAGTACAATTATTTCTAGAGCTACAGGGCATAGCTATGCAAAAATAAAAGCTTAATTAACTGTGAAAGAATTTGTAACTTAATACACTCCTAATACCAGACTCAAAACTATAAAATAAAAATTGACCAAAATATGCATATATTTGCAAACTGAAAAAATCCTCGTAGACTTCACATGCTTCTTGATGGGGTGGGGTGGGCATGTATGTATACATGTGTGTGCATGTACTTACAGGGCCAGAGGTTGACATCAGATGTCTTCCTCCTCGGTAACTCAGCACCTTATCTTTTGAGGCAGGATCTCTCTCTGAGTCTGGAGCTCACCAATTCTACTAGACTGTCTGGGCAGCAGTGTTCAGGAATGTCTTGTCCATCCAAACCCTCACCCGATGCTGAACTCACACAGTGCTGAGCTCACACACACAGTGCTGAGCTCACACACACACAGTGCTGAGCTCACACACACACAGTGCTGAGCTCACACACACAGTGCTGAGCTCACACACACACAGTGCTGAGCTCACACACACAGTGCTGAGCTCACACACACACAGTGCTGAGCTCACACACACAGTGCCGAGCTCACACACACAGTGCTGAGCTCACACACACACAGTGCTGAGCTCACACACACAGTGCTGAGCTCACACACACACAGTGCTGAGCTCACACACACAGTGCTGAGCTCACACACACACAGTGCTGAGCTCACACACACAGTGCCGAGCTCACACACACAGTGCTGAGCTCACACACACAATGCCGAGCTCACACACACAGTGCTGAGCTCACACACACACAGTGCTGAGCTCACACACACAGTGCCGAGCTCACACACACAGTGCCGAGCTCACACACACAGTGCCGAGCTCACACACACAGTGCCGAGCTCACACACACACAGTGCCGAGCTCACACACACAGTGCCGAGCTCACACACACAGTGCCGAGCTCACACACACAGTGCCGAGCTCACACACACAGTGCCGAGCTTATACACACAGTGCTGAGCTCACACACACACAGTGCTGAGCTCACACACACAGTGCTGAGCTCACACACACAGTGCTGAGCTCACACACACAGTGCTGAGCTCACACACACACAGTGCTGAGCTCACACACACACAGTGCTGAGCTCACACACACACAGTGCTGAGCTCACACACACAGTGCCGAGCTCACACACACAGTGCCGAGCTCACACACACAGTGCCGAGCTCACACACACACAGTGCCGAGCTCACACACACAGTGCCGAGCTCACACACACAGTGCCGAGCTCACACACACAGTGCCGAGCTCACACACACAGTGCCGAGCTCACACACACAGTGCTGAGCTCACACACACACAGTGCTGAGCTCACACACACACAGTGCCGAGCTCACACACACAGTGCCGAGCTCACACAGTGCTGAGCTCACACACACAGTGCCGAGCTCACACACACAGTGCCGAGCTCACACACACAGTGCCGAGCTCACACAGTGCCGAGCTCACACACACAGTGCTGAGCTCACACACACAGTGCTGAGCTCACACACATAGTGCCGAGCTTACACACACAGTGCCAAGCTCACACACACAGTGATGAGCTCACACACACACAGTGCTGAGCTCACACACACAGTGCCGAGCTCACACACACAGTGCCAAGCTCACACAATGCTGAGCTCACACACACAGTGCCGAGCTCACACACACAGTGCTGAGCTCACACACACAGTGCTGAGCTCACACACATAGTGCTGAGCTCACACACACAGTGCCGAGCTCACAGGCAACGGTTCTGTCCCTTACCTTTTATTTGAGTGCTGGCCATGGAGCACAGGTTCTTCTGTTTGCACAGCAAACCATCTTCCCAGCCCCTAGCCTGCCTTTATTTGATATACATATATAATATATATATATATATATATATATATATATATATTGTGTAAACCACTTAATAAGCATATCAAATTCCACATTTAATAATGTTTTTGAATGACTGAACTTCAATTATGCCATCAAGCAGATTAAAGCAATGTTTGGTTAAAAAAAATCACAAAAGGAAAAAAGTGGTGTGATACACTTTTTACAAAGCCTTAAAAAACAAACTTGAGCAAATAAATAAAATTGTATAGAAATGCACAGTTTTGTGAGCTCCAAGGACTGAGCCCAGAGCCTTGTACATCCCCAACAAGTGCACACACCGAGCAACATCCCTAGCTCCACAGGTTCTGTTTCAGTTGTTTGTTTTCTTTCATGTTTTGCTTGTTGGGTTTGGGGGTTTGGTTTTGTTCTCTTTCTCTTTCTTTTTCTTTTTCTTTTTCTTTTTCTTTTTCTTTTTCTTTTTCTTTTTTTACCTAAACATTTAAAAGTAGGTTGAGAAGATATTTGATTTCACTGAGAGGACATGCATTTCATCAATGCACACAATAGCATTTCTGAAATGTGATACATGCCCAATATTCATATTTGTGGAAAATAAAGCAAACGGCAATATGAAATTGAATTTGATTGCTGTTTTCATTATCTGAGCAACTCATACTTGCGTGCTTTGTTCAGATCAACCCTATCCCTCCCTCTCCACTTTCTCTTCTAACCTTCCTTCCCCTCTTCCTCCCAACTTCAAATGCTCCTTTTCTTTAAACCCACTGAGTCCCCTTAGTGCTGCGTGTGTGTGCATAGGTGTCAGGCCATCCTCAGAGCCTCTCAGGGGCCTAAGTAGTGAAGAAGTCTTCTCAGCCCTCTGAACTCCCTCTAGACTAAGACTCGTGTTATTTATCCTTATCTAAGAAAGCACTGACTCGGAGGATAGCATGAAGTAGGCACGAGTAGCAGAGGCAGGCTGTGTGTTTAATCAACGTCTGTTGTATGTATGTACATATATGCTTGCACATGTAACTAACATGAGAGACATCATCTATGTCTAAGAGTGATATTCCTTTGTATATGTAGGTCTCAAGACTCAGCTGGATTGAGAAAAAAATGGCTGCTACTCTGTTCGGAGAAATACCATCTTCAACGGTTCATGAAGCTTTGCACAACTTCCTTAAGGTATGCTTGTCTGTCACGTGGAATTGCTTTGCTGATAAAACTTTGCACAATTAAATGCAGTATTGCGCATATCTAAGCATGTAGTATATCTACCCACTAAATTAACTTTCTAGTCACCTGGTCTCTGCCTTACTCTGAAACCACTAAACAGTGCTTCCTGTCAGCTCCCAAGCTTGACACACATGGGATTTCCAGTTCCCGGCTGGTGACATCAGTTATTTTGTTGTTTGAAGAAGAGGATGAAGAAGAACACATGAGTAGAGGTTATCTGGATGGCGTTTTCTCAGAGCTAAGACAAGTACAGCACATGGAAGGGGGGCAGTTGAACAACTAGTCTGAGTCATTCTTGGGGTGGCTCAAGAGTCTTGCCAAATGAGGAATGTTGAGCCGGAAGTGATTACAGAGGAGAAATACCTGATCAGCCAGAGCCTGCCAGCACTGTGGGTGGCTCCCCTGACCCTTTTACCCTACAGACTCAATAGCACATCCAGACCTCTAGCCAGGGCTGAAATAACAACTTCCTCTGATCTCTTCCTCTATCTGGACTCTCTTCCGTGCCAAGGCCATACATGTTCACCTGTCAGTCTTAGACTCTCCCACAGACAGAGTCACACACATACACAAGTGTGTTCCTTGACAGTGGAAGTTGAGAACAAATTAAAAGGGCTAATGGAAAAGTACTTAATGAGAGTATATCCGTACTTTGAAATACAGCTTTTAGGAACAATACAATAGATCTACATATGCTGACATGAAGATTCGTCTGTGGCTCCAAGAAGGGAAAAAGTATAGAAAAAAACTTCATTATAGGTGTTATTTTTAAAAATGATAATTACTTCTGTTTCTGTATCCACTCATCTGATAGGATGAGTGTCGATGGCGTTACTCCTGGAGAATGGGATTGAAGATGAGAATAAAATAAGAAAGGGGAAACTTGCCTTTTCAGACTTTATAAATAACTGAATCCCTAAAGTTTTTTTTTTGATTGTTTAAAGTGTTCCCTTAAGTTCTTCATCCCTCGGGGCTGGGGACTGGAGTCTGGATGGAAGCCTACATGCCTGGCCACCTCGGCAAAAGGTGGCTCAGAGGCAAAGAAAGACTAACTTGGGTCCTTAGAAGAGCTCTAGTTTAGTACCCTATCTGTACAGTAATTCTTTCCCTGAGAGATTAGGAACTATGTGTGAATGAGTAGAGGTGGGCACACTAATAGTGCCTTCTGCTTGGACCAACTCTCTTGTGGATCCTGTATTTCCTTTAAAAGCACTGCATGGGGTGGACTTCAGGGGTTATTGAAGTCATGTGACTTGCCCATAAGCAACCAAGTCTTAATCTAATAGAAGATGTTTGCCATGCCCTATTCTTGTTTTTCTAAGCAGATGAAGAATGTGTAGGCCCTGTCTCATGAGAGTGTGTTGCCAGTTGTTTTTGTTCTAAAGGAAAATGAGGGCAGATAGGACAATAAAAAGTAAGGTGATGACTGTGTATGAACTAATCTAGTTGCTGTGGACGCTTGGTGACCATAATGGAGATGGCAATACACTGTAATAGCTTTCTCCAAAGGCTGTTTCTATATGAAAATACTTAAGCCAAGAAAGATATTCAAACACGAAACAAGTCTTGGGGCAGTTTGGTTACTAGGTCTGATTTGTTGAAATATGTCCCTTTTCATTATGACTGGTATTCTTATTATCCCATAGCCCTGTTATCCTCTTGTGTGCTTTCTCTTAATCCAGACTGAAGAACTGCAACCTGGTTATTCCATGTCCAACTATATGTATGCAGCCAAGGTAAGGCAGAGAACTGCTTAGAGATAACTCTGAGCGCATTGCAGTAAATATGGGTTGCTCTTCATATAAATGTTTCTTTTCATTTCTAGTGTTATGTTGAACTTGGGGAACCTCAGGAGGCTTGTAAATTCTGTAACTTGGCATTGCTACTGCCTATTGTCACCAAAGAGGTAAGTCGAGGCACTGAGAAAGTGTGGGGCACTCACCAGTACTGAGGTTCAGTGATGAATAACCAGAGTTTTCCTTATAAGTTACGACATGAATGTATTATTCTAACTTTATTGGAGTATATTTAACAGATACATACATATATTTTTAAAGATTTATTTATTATTTATGAGTACACTGTTGCTGTCCTCAGACAAACCAGAAGAGGGCATTGGATTCCATGACAGATGATTCTGAGCTACCATGTGGTTGCTGGGAATTGAACTCCGAACCTTCTGGAAGAGCAGTCAGTGCTCTTAACCTCTGAGGCACCTCTCTTTGACTGCTTAAAGACACAGAAATCTTTGATTCGTATATGCACTGTAAGACAATTACCACAACCAAGTTAATGGATACTTGCCTCACCACACACCACTGTTTTCATGGTTGAAGCCACCAAAGAGTGCTCTCTTTTCTAGTCCGTGTTTGATGGGGCATCACTAACTATAGTCAACATGCTGGGCATTAGCTTTCCAGAACTTACTCAGATGAAGCTTTTACTCTTCAGTCACTTTAAGGGAATGGGAAGATCCTGGCAATCATGGCTATTCTCTTCTCCTATGGGGAAATGTTCTTTTATAGTACAACTTTATCACTTGGATTTTGCGTGTCCATTAAAGTTTTAAAAGTTGTACAATCTCTGTAGAATAACTTGTCACTAGGAGATCACACAAACCTTTAAGGCAGACACAAATCATGAACTATCACTTAGCACACCCTGGTGCCTACTGTGTATAAAACTGCAGGAAGACACTTGGGAGGCAGACGCAGGTGGATTTCTGAGTTTGAGGCCAGCCTGGTCTTCAAAGTGAGTTCCAGGACAGCCAGGGCTACACAGAGAAACCCTGTCTCGAGAAAACAAAAAACAAAACAAAACAAAACTGGAGGAAGAGACTGGGGAGATGTCTCGGTGGATAAAGTGCTTAGTGTACAACCAGGAGGACCTGGATTCAGAGCCCCAGCACCACAGTCAACATAACACTCAGCATGCCATGCCTGGAATCCCAGCACTAGGTGGGGGAAGTGAGCATGCTCAGGGCTTTCTAGCTAGCCTTCTAGCCGGTGCAGCAAGTTCCAGGTACAGTGAGACACTGCCCCAAAATAAACAAGGTAAAGAGCGATAGAGGAAGATACCCAAGATCAGCCTCTGACCTACACATACACACACACACACACCAGATTTATGCACACAGATAATAAACATATATACATGCATACATATAACAAACATAAACATATATACACATATAACAAACATATACATGTATAGATAAAACAAATATATACAAATGCACATATAAAACACACATGTACACATATAACAAACATCAACCCATGGATACACACATGCACACATATATTCACAAATAACAAATATACAGGTACACATATAACAAACACACATGCATGCTTATAACAAACACACATGCATGCTTACAAAGGAAAAAGTTGATCAGTCAGGAAAGTAAGAAAACTAGGAGACTGCTCAGTTAAAACCACATAGATATCTATAGAACATTTCATCCTAAACAAAAAGAATATACCTTCTTTTCAGCAACTCACGGTACCTTCTCCAAAACGAACTACATAATTAGTCACAAAAGAGGCCTCAACAGATAAAAGAAGATGAAATAATCCCATGCATCTTATCAGATCACCATGGACTAAGGCTGGTCTTCAAAAGTAACAAAGACAACAGAAAGCCCACATACACATGGAAGCTGGACAACGCCCTGCTCAATGGTAACCTGGTCAAGGAAAGCAGTACTAAGAGGAAAACTCATAGCTCCGAGTGCCTCCAAAAAGAAACTGGAGAGAGCATACACTAGCAGCTTAATAGCACACCTGAAAGCTCTAGAACAAAAAGAAACAAGCACACCCAAGAGTAGTAGACAGCAGGAAATAATCAAACTCAGAGCTGAAATCAATCAAGTGGAAACAGAACTATACAAGAATCAAGAAAACCAGGAACTGGTTCTTTGAGAAAATCAACAAGATAGACAAACCCTTAACCAGACTAACCAGAGGGCACAGAGACAATATCCAAATTAACAAAATCAGAAAGGGAAACATAAGGGAAGACGAAATAACAACAGAAACTGAGGAAATTTAAAAAAATCATCAGATCCTATGACCAAAGCTGATATTCAACAAAACTGGAAAATTCACATGAAACGAGCAATTTATTAGACAGATACCAAATGCCAAAGTTAAACAGAATCAGATAAACCATCTAAACAGTTGCATAACCCTAAAGAAATAGAAGCAGTCATTAAAAGTCTTCCAACCAAAAAAAAAGCACAGGTCCAGATGGATTTAATGCAGAATTCTATCAGACCTTCAAAGAAGACCTAATACCAATACCCTTCAAACTATTCCACAAAATTGAAACAGAAGGAAATTCATTCTATGAAGCCACAGTTACGCTGCATATTCTCCCTGGAGATGGAACGGTTTCTGTCTAATCAGGAACTTGTCACAATTTCCTTTCATAGAAGACTTCATAAGAGATTTTTTTTCTACTTCTACCATGTTTAATGTTCCAAGTAGATTTTTAAAACTGGTTAAGTGCATATTACTTTTAGTTTTAGAGGGTATCATGTATATTTAAGAGGCACTTAACTATTATAAATTATTTTATGACATAAAAATGTCAATACTTGGAGGGGAGGGTATGGGGGGACTTTTGGGATAGCATTGGAAATGTAAATGAAGAAAATACCTAATTTTTAAAAATGTCAATTCTGAGTTGTATATTATAAAATAAATTTTATTAGTTTAATAAAAAAACCACATTGACTATCCAAGGGGTTGCCATATTCAGCCTCTAGGACAGAACTGAGCATAGCTATCCATAGCCATGAAACTAAGCGATAATAATGTGTATTACATTTTATTGCACTCTTAAGAGTTTGTTAGTTAAAAAGACACTCCTGTGCTGTGTCTTGCCATCGTATTTAGTAACTCAGAATTCTGGAAATGCTATGGCTTCAGGCATTCTTCAGGGTTGTCATTCCAGCCTGTGTGCCTGTGAGTCATTGTCTATATTCTGGATGAATAGAAATAAGTAAATGTTTTTCTGCTCCAACCATTGTCGCCCTCAGTTCTCAAAGGAAAAGAAATGCCTTGGGGAAAGCAGCCTTCTGTGTTGTGGTATTGGATATAAAAAGTAAAACATGCCTCTTACATGTCTCGGTTTGTACTATAATAATCATAAACCCAGGAGCCTCTGACTCAAGAGAACATACAGCACATATCTAGATACTGGTGTCTCAAGATTCAGAGAACAGGGTGCTAAGAGGTGCGAGGAACTTACTACAGAGACTTCAAAGGGAGAAATCAGTTTTTTCTAGCAGAGACCAGGACATACCAGAGATAAAGTTTGAAATATCTGTATAATGTGTAAGTGTGAGCAGAGGATATATCAGGTCATGAATACAAGCACAGAATGAGAAAGCAAAGATATTAGCTGGAAAGGAAGGAATGCATGATGGCACAGTCACTGAAATAAGACTGAAAGGGGAGTTAAATAAGATCTGCCTAGGAACTTCGTGCCTAGAGCCAACTGGACCCCACGGGGCCCTTTCATGGCCACCTGGGCAGAGCATGGTTCTGCTCTGCTATGTTTTCTGGATGTCTGGGATTCCCACTAGGTCTGTTATTCTCCTAACACATTGCTAGTGGATTCCATCAGTTAGTAAAGGAGACAGAAGAGGTCCAGTTAGTGGGGCAGACATAGGAAGATCACCATCACAGTCTACACAGCAAGCTCTGGACAAGGCAGGCCTAGAAAGAGAGAGTCTTCTTAGACAACAGAAGATGGATAGCAGCTCAGATCTGAGAAATCTTTCTCTAGAACACAAAGGCTACACTTGACAACAGATTTTTTTCCCTCTGTGTGCATGATGGGGACCCTTTTGCCTTTTAGCACAATTTGGATGATACACAATCATTTTAAACCAACATCTGTGTTCTTATTAGAATGTAAGAGTAGAATTAAAGGTGATAATGAGGTGAGCCGCCTTGTTTGAAATGCAAGTTTCCATGTGTAAACTTCAGAGATTTCATAAGTAGGTTAGTTACTGATGATGCTCAGAGTTAGGCATTAGTCTGTTGGTCCCTTGTCTCTTCTCCAATCTTCTTCCCACTCCCCATCCTGTATCTTCACCTGGCTTCAATATTATCTGTGTACCAGGGCTCCTCAAAGTTGCCCCTCTAGACCTCTTCCCTGAGTTCTAGACTAACTTCCTACTTGACAGACATCTCTGCTTAGATGTCTCTCAGACATGTCAGATTCAATTCATCATCAGACCTTAGGCTCTGTTCATGCTCCTCATCTTTATAAACAGCACACACACCAAGCTGGAAAACCTTGAACTATCTTTAATGCCTCCTCTGCCCTTAGTACCCCAAAACCTAGCCAGACATACACCTAGTGACCAAAATCTCTGAGTTCTTCTAAAACATGTCTAGAGATGCTCTGCTGGCACAGTCTCCACTGCCACCATCAAAGTGGGGCACCAGCAGTTTCTTTCTTGTCTACAGATCATAAGAACCTTCCATCTGGCCCCCCAAATTCCTATGTCTTCCAACAGACCACCTAAGATCCCTTGTCAAGGAAGTTTCTCTTATTTTCCCTTCAGACCATATGGGAAAATAGTGACTGTATAGTTATTTGTATGATTAGTCTATACAAATGTCTTATCTCATTTGCCACTGTATTCCTAGTGCCAAATAAAAGCACTCATATTAGCATATTAGCACTCTGGAAGCTTTGGTGTGAAAAACCGGCACTCTCATTCACACAGAGACGGAGCATGTCTGCGGGACTGCAGGCAGTGCGAGGGGGGTGAATGTAGCTTCAAGCTCTAAACATTATGAAAATAGTTTTATAAGAAAAAAAAAAAGAACATGAACAAATCCTCACCATGTTTTTTTTTCCTAGTCTTCATTTGTATTATTAAATTGTTTTCTAAATTGTGTGTATGGCTAGAAACTCAGTTTCCTCTTAGTCAAGAATATAAGATAAAGTGATTTATACCTATAACCACCTGCCGCTAGGTTTCCCCAGTCTGAAATATATCCAGTTAGTGAGTTTGTAACCAGTTTATTCACTGCTACACTAACAGCAGCCAGAGTTGCAGTGAAGACTCCTCCCGTCTGTTCCCTGCCCTGCCTGTGAACCTTCATAGCATCCTTCACGTTCTATGGCACTTGTAGCTTCTTCTTTCCATTACAGTTATTTTGTAGCTGTGTCTATTGTCTCTCACCAGAACGTTCTAAACTCATCACACATCCAGTTGCTACTGAGACTGTCAGCCATTTCCTCCCTAAAGCCCAAATGAACGTGTATCAATATGTTTACCTTGCAAGAATTTGAAACTACAGTATTTTCATTATTTATGTGAGCATCTCTTCACTTTAAGGAGCTAATCACAGATCCTAAGAAACAGTTTTTAAAACAGAAAATTAAAGGGATTCTTATGTTTAAGGCAGTCTACAATGACTGCTGAATGAAATAATTACTTCATCAATAGCCTCACCGCTGTTTGCCTAAAAACAGCGTTCAAGTTCAGCAGCCTGGCATGCACTGAAAAGACTCATGTGGAAGAGAAATTATAATACTTTGATTTGCTGTGAAGACGGCACTAACCTTTCTTTTAAATGGTTATGTTTCCAGACAACAATCACTCATAGGAGAGTAATCTCAGTATAAACTACTTGATAAAGTCAATAATGAAATATATAACATTTAGGGAATATAATGTGATGTATTTATATTTATTATCTACATATATATGGCTCTTCCTGGGTAATCTCAGGTAACCTCAAATCCTGCAGCTTACGCTATGGCTTCTTCACACCTCTTAGAAAGGGAGACAGCACTCCTGCTAAGACACTGGTAGAACCAATGTGTCCACCTGTGGAGGAGACTGTCCCCTCCCGAATCCCACTCCAGAGTTCATGGAGAAGCAGCACCTTGCACATCTGCATCCTGTGTGCCCTAAGGAAAACACAGTCTGTTGCGATAGCCTTTCAAGAACAATACCTACATCCAAGACTAGTTAATTTCAAAGTTCTTGGAATACCAGTGTAAATGTGTGACATCTCATTGTACCATTTGGATTTTTTTACAGGACAAGGATGCCCATAAAGAGGTGAAGAAAATGATCGGTTCTTTGAAGAGGTAAATAAAAGAACTTATTCTTCAGCAAATCCAATACAGTCTTCTAGAATTTAACAGATTGTACTTTTATAATGCCTTTCTCCTTAACGTAGAGATTATGTACTCTCATTTGATTTGAAGGTCTAGCCTTGCCTTCTAGGCCCACTGCACTATGAGACAAATCATGTTCTTTGGAGGCAGTATTTACTCTGATGTTAGTATGTAACGATCTCTGGACATGTATACTTCTTCGTTTATTCGTGTCAATATACTACAGACTTTAGAATGTTTGTGTAACCAATACGTAGTCTAATAAAATGCACCCTAGCAAATGTTATTGTTTCACTAGACTTTATAAAATGATTAATTTATGGTGAAAATGTAAACAATGGGCAGAGTTGCTAGAAAAAGAAGAACAAGAGAAAAAAAGGCACACCAAGGATCAGACATGCGAACAGAGCTGCAATAAAAATACCGTTCCACTGTCAAACTTGGAAGAGTTTTTTCCTCTTTTTAGGAAGTAGCTAATTTTAGCAGTATTACCATAAGATAAATGTATTCATATGTTGATAGTGTGAGGGTGTTTTTGCTGCAATCCTCTGGTTAAAATATATCTAAAGCCTAAAAAAAAATATATTAAGTCAAATCCTGCAGTGTCTCATCATAGAAATAATCCCAAATAATAAGGCTATTGATATGAATTCCAACATTACGCCTAACAAAAAACAGTCGATCATGCTCGAGTTCCACTACAGTAGAAATATTTTAATATTAAAAATATATGTGCTCAATATGGTG
This sequence comes from Mus caroli, assembly GCF_978045245.1. NCBI lineage: Eukaryota > Metazoa > Chordata > Mammalia > Rodentia > Muridae > Mus > Mus caroli. The sequence goes on along the minus strand of NW_028227273.1, from coordinate 15,217,849 downwards.
GCACACGCATAAATACCATCCCTTGGGAACAGGAGGAGGTATGATCATGGGTCCTAAGCCAGCCTGGGTTAAAAAGCAAGAGCCTGTCTCAAAAAATGTATGATAGTATGATTATGGTATGATATGATATGATATGATATGATATGATATGATGTGGTATGATACGGGGAAAAGCAGAAGATCATGAGTCTTACATAGACTAAATAACAAGACTAGACCAGTGGGGGAGAGAGTGTGTGTGTGTTATATGGAAATGTTTGTGAACAAGACAAAATGGTATATAGATGTAAAATCAGATGTGTGAAAATATACCAGAAAATTATTAGTAGAGAATAAACTAAAATAATGAGTTTTATTTCTGTGAGTATGTCTTTTATTTGCTTTTCCAAATTTTTAGTAATAAGCTAACACAACTTTTAAAAATCAAGCTTAGTCATCAGTGATTGATAACGATATCAGTGGTACCCTTCAACCATCCTAGAAATCAAAGTAAAACTTGAATCTTCTGTTTGCTCTCCCCAACACACACACACACACACACACACACACACACACACACACACACACACACGAGGTGGAAACTTAAGGGTTCTTTGGAGAGTCAGTTGAGTTGGATGGTGTTTTGCTGGGGCAAACATGTAAAGGAATGTTTTCCTGAAGTGGACACAGGTGAAAGACTAAGGCAGACTCGTGAAGGGACATTTCACTGAAGCAGACACAGGAAAGAGGACGTTCTGCTAAAGCAAGCATGTGAAAGGACACGTGATGAAGGATTCTCTGCTAACAACATACATGTATTGGTCTGCCTTACACTGCTTAGTTGAGCTCCATCTGTCAGGACTCCATGGACTCCAGCTGATCGGATGCACATGCCGAGGCAAGGCACGTGGTGAAGGACACATAATCTTTGGAGGGTATAAATAGGACTCAACGGAGTGATGGAGACAGAACTTGGCTTGCTTGTGGGTCTCAAGTCTTCACTGATCTTTGCTTCCCTGAGAAGCACAGCTGAGAACTTGTGGTGTTCCTGGTAGTCCCTCCTGCTGATTTGAGCCTAGGCTAAGGCCTGGCTGTCTCTGCTAGGTCATGTCACTGCTGTTGGCTAACCCAACTCTACCGAACTGGACTGCTGGTGTATCTGCCACTGCCTGCTAACCTGTGGACTGAGCTGCCCATTTCCAGACAAAATAGATGGGAGTTGCTCCAAAAAACTTTTCTAAACAGAATCACTTTCCCCATATCCTTTCTTTTCCACTACCTCTTGTGGCCAAAGGGCAAATTAAAGCATTTAAGAACCATCATTAAAAGTAGGCATTGATTGCAAGTCACATGAAACTCAAGAAGAAGGAAGACCAAAGTGCGGCTACTTCTCTCCTTCTTAGAATGGGAACAAAATACCCATGGAAGGAGTTACAGAGACAAAGTTCAGTGCTGAGACAGAGACTGCCCCACTCAGGGATCCATCCCATATACAACTACCAAACCCAGACACTATTGCATATGCCAGCAAGATTTTGCTGACAGGACCCTGACATATCTCTCTTTTGTGAGGCTATGCCATTGCCTGACAAATACAGAAGTGGATGCTCACTGTCATCTATTGGATGGAATACGGGGCCCCTAATGTACGAGCTAGAGAAAGTACCCAAGGAGCTAAAGGGGTCTGCAACCCTATAGGAGGAACAACAATATCAACTAACCAGTACCCCCAGAGCTGTGTCTCTAGCTACATATGTAGCAGAGAATGGCCTAGTCGGCCATCATTGGGAAGAGAGGCCCTTGGTCTTGCGAAGATCATATGCCCCAGTACAAGGGAATGCCAGGACCAGGAAGCAGAAGTGGGTAGGTTGGGAAGCAGGGCTTGGGAGGGTATAGGGGGCTTTGGGGATAGCATTTGAAATGTAAATGAAGAAAATATCTAATAAAAATGCCTTAAAATAAAAAATATAAAAAATTAAAATAAAAAAAAGTAGGCATTGAAAAAATTCACTCAAAACTCCTAAGCCCTCACTTAGAGATGCCAGTTACTTAAATGGAACAGTCTCTTCTCTCTTCTCTAGAGGCCAGTTGAGGTACCAAACCAATCATTTTTGTAGACCTACAGATGGTCTACAGGCTAGATCGGGGAGAAAGCAAGCAGGTCACTTCCTGCCCTTTGCTGGGTCTACAGTGCTATTGATAGTGACTAACAATCTCTAAAAAGCTAAAAAGTAATGAATAATACTAGTAATAATATGCAAGTTGAGGCAGGCTGTTCCAGCTAGCAATAAATGGCACAGTGTTAGCACATCATAGGCAGCATGGAAACAGCTCCACAGACAGCTCCTTCCAACAGAAAGCTAAAGTTTAGTGGCTGCCTCTAAGGAATATGAGAAAGAAAGAGAAACAGTGTCCTTACAGGTAGAAGGGACTTGAGACTCTAGCCATAAGACGAAATGTTTACTAATTTCAACAAAGTTTCTGTTTGGTCCCCGCCATCACCACATCTCCAGTGGGCAGGTTGGAAGCCAGATAGTTTATGGATTAGTCCTTGGTCCCATAGCAGTGTTACACTCCTCCTTCAGTCCTTAGACTACTGGCAATTTCTGGCCCATGTGGCGGTTTCTCTCATAGAGTGTTAATGGAGAAAAGTCCCCGACCCCACCCCACCATAGTCACACCTTGTAAAATTACCAGTAAACCCAGGATGTCTGTGTCCCACGCTCTCTGGAGCACTTGCATCTAGTGTGTTGCTGTCGGGACCAAACCATGTGAGCGAGATGACACATGTGATAGGACCAACCTGAGGGTCTACGGGGTTTTTTTGGGGGGGTTGTTTGTTTGTTTCTGTTATTTTTGCCTTATAACAGCTATTTTTTCCTGTGCAGCCTACTGCATTACATATAGAATATTATATCCCCTCCAGGAAATTCCATACAAGTTCTTCTGCGTGAATGCTAGTTTCCTGCGGTTGCTTCACTCACCACTCAAGATACCTGACCTTGGAAAAAACCAGAACATGGTCAGCATGCAGGTGTTGAGGCCAGACTAACAGGACCCCTTCCATGTAAAGATGAAGGACACAGAGTCTGACTTTTCAGGAGACTTCATGTACAATGCTGGACCAAGGGAGTTCTAATCCAGAACTTGGAGTCTCTCCCGAAGATACAAATCAAGACTGTATGTTACAATTTCTCATAACACATGAGAGAAATAAACACAGTGTTCTGACATCTTAGTGCTTTTATGTCCCTTAGTTTGTGGTGTTAACTCTCCTCCTGCAGGACACCTGGCCTTCGCTGTAATAAAATGGAGTCATGTCAGTTGGGCCTCCCCACCTTATAGCACAAGTTTTTTATTTTGTAATGTGTTTATACTTATGAATTGGCTAAAGCTGAACAGGACCATCAATTTATCTTCTATAACAAACTTTCCATTTTAAATAAACAGCTTAAGCTCTGGTATAAGAGGACCATAGCGCCAGAACATCCCACTGGCCAAGCCAGGCCTGGGGTGCTGACCTTGACCATGGAATCTCATGTGTTCTCAAATCCACTTGGAACCAAGGGCTGTTTCCATGTCGTTATATCATGGATGCCAGAATAAACCATCATGTCCTGAACAGGAGACCAGAAGCAGGGAATGCTCCAGGGTCCATGTTGCCATCTGAGCCACTGCATTCTCCTGTCATGTAAATGGGGCAGAGGGGATGGGTGGAAGTAGAGCAAGGAACAAATGATAGGAAGTAGCAAGAAGACCCTAAAACCAGAAGGAAGAGTAAGAAGAAAGTAAGGAAAGATACTTACTATATAAGCTGTGGGATTGTTTCTAGTGTTCTATCGTAGATTTCTGACAACCTATTTCATAATCTTCTAATGTTAATTTTTTCGCACCTTTGTCCCCTTCCCTAGATAAGATGAGAAGAGGATAGGGAGGCTTAGATTGAGCAACATTTTGTCTCGGTATATAGGAAAAGCCTCGTTGTAGACTTTGTAGCTTATTAATTGTAATGAACAAGACTGGCTTCTTCCCCCAAGACAAGGTAGACTTCAGTTATTATCTTCATCTTCTGTGATCTCAGCTCTCCCAGCATGTATTTTGCTTTAGGTTCCTGTGGCCAAGTCCCTAAGGATGATTTTTTTTAAAAAATAGCCTTATTGAGATATTACTAACCTACAAATAATTACATATATTTTGACACACATCCTTTGACAAATTTTGACATATGTGTATGCCCATGAAGTCTCTAGCACAACCAAGAACATTTCTATAACGTCAAACTCTAGTCCACGCCCTTTAGAGTCTTTCCCATCTTCCTCTGCCCCTTGTTCTCTGCTGCAGCCATACACAACAGCTGACCCACTTGCTGTTGACTGAGCCCTTGCGTAAAATACAGCTCAGAAGTAGAAAAGGAACAAACTGCTACAGTTACACCAATGGGTGGAGCTCAAGATAATTAATGCTTAAAGAAGTCCACTCCGTATGTTTACATAAAATTCTACAGTGTTCCATGTACAGTGATGCCTTCTAGCATAATGGAAGCCAGCCAGCGCAAAGGAAGTTCCCCCCTCCCCCGGTCAAATACTGTCCCTGTCCTGTCCCTAGCCCTGTGTTGTTTGTCCTCGTCATTGCCACCTCTCTTCCATTCAAGATTGATTTCTATGTCTTGTGGCCAAAATGTATAGTCCTCAGCAATGGGCTCTTACCATCTAGCCATGGTGAATGGGCAGCGGCACCGGCCTCTGGGGCCTGAGTGGTCACTACAGGAGATGCTCCATGCCTAGCACCTAGATTCATGTTTAATAACTCATCTCTGAGAATAGCAATGTCCTCCCATGTAGAGGTCCTTCCAAATGCCTTTTTAAAAATCATAACATAGACTTTTAGGGCTTTTCCTTCCTCTCTGAGTGTCTCATATACCCCCGTTTTCCACTTTCATTCAAGGAAAATAATTTTTACTTTCTGTTTTGATGTCTTCTTTAACATGGGAGTTATGTGGAAGCTGTGTACCTGCCATCTCAAGCATCAGATCCTCTAGGCTATGCAGGAACCCCATGCACACACCATCCTCCTTGGCTCTCCAGGCCTTCCTCCTGAAGCTTTCCCCTGGGGAGGGGAATGAAGCAAAGAATGACACTGATGCCAACATTGTGTTGTCTTCCCAGTGTTGCCCACTGGGAAGGCCGGTTCGACTGTCCCACCTGTCCTTCCAACAGATCTCCAGAATTGTCTCACTGTGCATACGCTGTCTGCATGCCAGACAGACTGGATTGGTCATTACTCAAAAGCTTTCCAGTACTCATCTGGCCAACTGCTTGGTTTTATTCCCTGTGAGAATAAATGCTCCATGACTGCCCATTGAAGTCAAAGTCTAGCTCCTTGATGAAAGGTCCTCATCAAAACCTTGTGAACTGTATCATCAGGTGTGATCTCACCCACCTCAAATGTCAGATCACTTTTCTGTGACTTCTTTCAGTCCAACCAACATCAGTGAGGTGAAACAGAAGTCCTGTGTCATTTACCTTCACAGTGCCTATCCATGTGTGCTCATTTAACATTTGTGAAACAAACAAAAACAAAAACAAACCAAAAAAAAAACAAAAACAAAAACAAAAACAAAAAACAAAGCCAGTATCCTAAAATGGAAGGTTGAGAGCCACTGCCATCCTTGGCTGCGGTGTGGCAGGGGAGGGGCAGAGACCAGGCATAAAGGGAGAAGCAAAAGGGCGGGGGCATAGTAGATGCTAACAAGGCAGAGGCTAAGCAAGATACAGCAAGGCTGATGTGGTGTGAAGGCCAGTTTTTAACATATCACATCAAATAATGTAGTGAAATTGTTTAGCCCCTGGGATAGGTTAAGAAAAGGATCATGGAACGAAAGTTAGACTAGATGATGACATATACCTAGTTCATTCAAGTAGAAAACAGGACCCAGGGGCCTGGTTTCCAACACTGTTTTGGACAGCACTAAAATAAACCATATTGAAGCCATATATTCAACTTCAAAATTTCAAATGACTTAGAATTAATGTCCTCGGGGGCTAACTCCATTTCCCTTTACTTTGTTTCCGCTTTCTAAAAGTTAAAGCAGTTAAAAATATAAGACAAAGAAATAATTCTTGAAATTTGTAGAATTGTTAACTTAGCCAAGACTATAACAAGTATCTCCCGTGGGAGAGGGAGGATCTATGGAGGTGGTTCACTGGAAAGGAAAACAGTAACTTAAGAGGAATTTTGAAAAAAGAGCTTGGTAGCCATATGAGATAAATTCCCGGGAAAGTGCCTAACTCTTAGGGACCTTCTCCTACTTGTCCCTGAGAGTAGTGATTTCCCATGAGATGTTTTTATTATACATCGTGTCCCTTTTAAAATTTGCATCAACATGTACAGTTTCACTGCTACAGAACTGTAATTTATACTTCATAACACGCTTGAGATATGTTTTGTCTAAGGCTTGCAAATCCCTCCCTGAACATACCATGGATTGGCCAGAGAAACTTCGGAGCAAGCAAGGGAGAAGTTCATCTGAGTTCCCCGAAACTCGCTTGACTGAGTATTGTTAGCACCCCATTTCTTCACACAGAACAACTTGCTTGTGTACAGCCATTCCACAGCGTCTCCTGACCTTCCTCCAGGTCACCAGGATGGATGTGGTTTCAGAATGGAACCTTTTCAGGAAGCACGGGGCCTATGAGGAATGTATTGACCATAAATAGCTATCCCTCTGTTTAAGGTCCTGTCCAAGAGAGAGCTGATGAACTGGGTCATTTCCTACAAGGATCATCCTACAAAGTATCTGTGCACCACAGTGGCTCTGCCTGAGACTCACTCAATGTTTTAATAGTGATTTTGGGGACCAGCTGCATACTGCAGACCAGGACCTAAAGGAGATCTTTCAAGTGAAGGCTATCTTTGATTTTCTCAAAATACAAAAGCTGTCTCGTTTTTACACTAAATGTCCTGAGCTGTAGATTACACATAAGAAAATGCTGATAACTTACTTGTATCATTTGTAAAGTTCCTTTTGCCCTTTCCCATTTAGGGCCCCATCCACCTTCATCCCAACCCCATTTAACTACTGATCAGCCTTCTGGCACTTGGGTTCACTGTTTTCTAGCACTCCACAAAAGTGGAATCCCATGTAGATTCCTAAACATGGCTCTTTGGCTGAGCATGTTTTGAAATTCATATATGACATAGAGACATGTAATTTTTACTTTCATTTCGGAGGCATCTCCAGCTTGAAAACACCAAATTTGTTTCACCTGTGTGGGTTGACTTGAGGCTTGGAGTTATGAAAAGCTGACTTGAATTTTCACACACAGGTCTTTCTGCAGATTTGTTGTTTGTTTGTTTGGTTGGTTGGTTGGTTGTTTGGTTGGTTGGTTGGGTTTTTTTGCAGATGTGTTTTTGTTAAGAAGAAAAGACTGGGAATGGTGGTGTTGTTTCTCATAACTAGTATGTATTAATATCATAAAGCGTCACAAAAGTACTTTTCAAACAGTTGTACCACTTCCTGGTAGCTGCACATGCTCACCAGCCTCTTGGTGTTCTCCATCTTTAATTTCACACATCCAAGCAGGTGTGTCTCCGTGTCCTTTTGTAGACACATTTCTGGCTGCTGATGTTGAAAGCCTCCCCCTGTACCTTTAAGTACCTTCTTCCTTAACTCTGTTATACTGACTAGTTCAACGTCTCTAACTGATTAATTCTACTTTTTAAAGTTGAGCTTGCCCTTATCCTTTTGAGAGTTTCAGTCTAAGATAGAATTTGTTCTACATTTCAGAGCAGTCATTGCATGGCAACCCAAGATTTCATCCCTAGAACATTATGTGATTGCTCCCTTAACCGCCTGCCCTTGTTGGCAATGGAAAACAAACCCGGTCTGGCCTGGGTCTGATCTCTGTGAAACAGTCAGCACATTGTTTTAAGTTTTTCACTGTGTCTATTAACTTTAAAAGAACACACATCTTGGTTCAACAAAAATGCATAAATCCAGATAAAAGAAATTTTTTAATGAGATGTTTATCCCTCCAGCTCTTTTTTTTTCTTTTGATGATGATGAAGAATAGTGACGTTTCTTTACTTTTTAGAATCTTCTTGGGATGCTCTGGAAAGGGTGCAGACAGGAAGCCATCACTGTGCTGAAGCTAGGCAGTGGGTCTTTATTCGGTCTGGATGCCTCCCACCCTTTGCCTGCTCTGCCTGGAGATATGTCACCTCCTTCCCCATCACTGCCAAAAAGAGCCTATTTCAGCCAGCATACTTAACTTGTGCTAGACATGATGCACAAAGACTGGACCCAGGCTAGACTCCCAACCCTACACCCCTAACAACACCTTAGCTTGGTGCTAAACTGCAAGGGTGGTGAGTTCTGGCAAGCTTAGTTCTAGGATCTTTCTTTCTTGAAACTGTCCCAGATAGAGGAAGCTAAGGCATGAAAATCAGACTTTTCCAGGGAAGAACTTTGGGTTTCCAGTAATCGATTCTCAACAGATCTTCTACCAATCAATAAGATAACCAATAGCCATAAATTATCAAAAACCACTCAAGATCCCAAAAGATATCCTGTATTGTCAAAGGAAGATTAAATTACAGGTGATAGTTAAAATATTTTTATTAGACATTTTCTTCATTTACATTTCAAATGCTATTCCCCTTTCCTAGTTTCCTCTCCAAAAATCCCCTATACCCTCTCCCTGCCCTGCTCCCTAAACCACCCACTCCTACTTCCTAGCCCTGGCATTACCCTATACTGGGGCATAGAATCTTTGCAAGACCAAGGGCCTCTTCTCCCATTGATGGCCGACTAGGCCATCCTCTGCTACATATGCAACCACAAGCTCTGGGGGGAGGGGGGTACTGGTTAGTTGATATTGTTGTTCCTCCTATAGGGTTGCAGACCCCTTCAGCTCCTTGGGTACTTTCTCTAGCTCCTTCATTGGGGACGCTGTGTTCCATCCAATAGATGACTGTGAGCATCCACTTCTGTGTTTGCCAGGCATTGGCATACCCTCACAGGAGACAGCTAAATCATATTTAATATGTTGATATGCTGTAATTCTATTAAAATTCTCTAAACTCACATCCTCCAAACTTCCTTTGGTTTTGTTTGCTTTGGTTTGGTTGGGTTTTTGTTGTTGTTGTTTTGTTTTGTTTTGTTGGTTTTTCGAGACACGGTTTCTCTGTGCAGCCCTGGCTGTCCTGAAACTCACTCTGAAAACCAGGCTGGCCTTGAACTCAGAAACTCACCTGCCTCTACCTCCCTCTACCTCTACGTGCTGGGAGGCGTGCACCACCATGCCTGGCGGTTTTTGTTTTTTGAGTGTTTATTTTGTTTTTTTTTGGGGGGGGTGCTTATTTTGTTTTGTTTTTGAGCCAAGGTCACACAGTTCAAGCTGGCCTTAATTCATAGTGCTCTTGTCTAGATCTCCTGAGTTCTGCTTTTATGGATACATGCTACTATACTCAGCTGCCAAATGACTTTAATTTGCATTTTACTTATCATCATCATCATTATTATTACTATGTTTAAATGCAGATATCTGTATGCCATGGTGGGTGTGTGTGTGTGTGTGTGTGTGTGTGTGTGTGTGACAGAGAGACAATTTTATGGAACTGGTTCTCTCTTTCTGGTTTCACACGGATTCCAGGGATTAAACTTAAGTCTTTGGATTATGCAGTGTCAGAACATGGTCTAGGACCAGACTCCTGTAAGGAGAATTCTGAGAGCTTGGGAGTACACTGCAAGAAAACAAGTCTTGTGAGCTCAGTTTCTTCAAACCACAGACTTGTTCTGGCAATGTGTTTTTGTGCTCCTCTCAGGAGTAGCAGATAGGAGTGAGTTTGCTTCAGGTTATCACTATGGCTTACAGGTATTATTATATGTGTAAACTGTTCTTTATATGCCTCTATGGGAAAACATGCTTTTGCCATGTGCTGCTTATTCTTGTGATTGTATACCTCTTGAACTCAAGAGAACTTGACCCATATGACTGTTCTTACCCTCTCAGAGTATAGTTTGTCTGAGGCCCTGAATAAAGTGGGCTGTTCATCAAATCTTTGTCTGCCTCATTTATTGTCTCCATTCTCCCAGATCCAACCACCTTTGGAGTGGTGACAGTGCATCATAAGCCAGCTCACTGGCCCTCCATCTACTGATGTTAAATTTAAAACATTAACATTCCCTAGTGCATTTAGACGCATTTATTTATAAGTTTCAAATATTAATACCATACTAAAATGTTCATAAGAAAATATACCCAAATATGTAACATCTTATTAGGGGGTAGGAAGATAACGCAATGGGGAAAGTGTTTGCTAGGCAAACATGAGGAACTGAGTTCAAATCTCCAGTCCTCAGGTAAACATCCTAGCATGGCAGTACACACCTATGATTCTTGCACTAGGGAGAGAGAGAGAAATTGGATCTCTAAGCTCTCTGCCCAGCTCGCCTGGAAGAGTTTAGGTTTGGTAGAGACCTTGCTTTAAGACACATGGAAAGCAAAGGGAAGACCCCTAACGTTGGCCTCTGGCCTCCTAATGCATATGAACACTTACCCACACATACATCAAACACACACACACACACACACACACACACACACACACACACACACGAAGGAGCAAATGAAAGAGACAACATCTTATAGGATAAGATAACCAGATTTTTATTTTAAAATTTTCTTAATGAGAAAACAGTTATTTTCTTGCTAAAACCCACCAAGCTTAAAAACCAAATGTTGACAAGCACTTAGAGTGAAGTCAGGACAGCACAAAAGTACTGTCACTACTGTTATTAAACAATGTCCTAGAGAAATTCGCCCTCATGAGCAAAACAACTAACGAGGTCGAGGACAACATTATAGAGAACACCATACATACCATTCTTATACTGGTAAACTTATATATGTGGAAAACCTGGAGACTTAGCTACAAAGCTATTTTCCCGATATGAAAGGATTAATTAATAATGCAAAAAAATAGTAACCATCACCAATATACAGCAACCAACTAGAGGATAATAGAGCCTGGGGAATAAATGCTCATTTCCCATAACCTAAACCAAACCAAACACCTCGGAATAAACAATAAGCCAGCAAACGCTGAAGGACCCCAAAGGTTTTAACAACCGGAGAGACTTGCAACATTTTTATAAGATAGTGTTCTATAGTCACCAAATGCTCTTCATGTAGACTACGCACGCCCTGTGCTTTCTATACAAGGGCTGACCAAAACTGTTTTTGTTTTGCATTCCAGGAAGAAAACTGACAAGAAGAATGGTAAAAGCCACTGAAAATGTCAAGTAGAGGAATGTGGCGAGCTACAGAGACTAAAAAAAAATAAATAAAAGTGTAAAACTGTAGTCCTCAAAGACACACAGTGAGTGGATAGATAAGTTGGCGAGATAGGATAAAAAAAACCTGTCTCTGTATGTATACATTCAAATGCCATGCTAGTTTAACATATGGTAAGAGTGACGTGTAAAAGGATTATTCAAAGTGTGAGGTCTTTGAGGGTTGGCGTGAGGTAGAAGAGAGCTGGAACAAGGTATATCATTTTAAAGCAACTGGCTGAGGTCTTGTTTATTCACGGAGAGCCAGTAGTACCTCACACTTCCCCTATCACCACGATACTCCTAGGTCTACTGATGGGCAGTAGTTGTGTCTTCCTCGACACATCCCAAGCACTCCTGTCTGTTCCATGACACAGCAACAATAACCTGTTATGAGCATGCACAAGAGAGTAGCTGATCAACAGAGGAGACAGGTGCACATAGTAACTTTGAACACAGCTGCATAAAAATGCCAGCTAGGAAGAAGATCAAGATTTAAGAGAAATGAGGATGGAGGTGAGGGGTAAGGAGAATAGCCTAGCTTGCACACTCATGGGAAACTTCTAGGTATGGCTCGAACCTCGAACATACCTGTGCTAGAGAATGATAGAGATCTCTTGCAGAGATGCTCTGAGTATCATCAGAGAGGAATACATCATCCCTGAAGTAGCTCAACACCAAGGACCCACAAGCATGGTTCTACATGGTCTCCAGCAAGCCTTGTGCCTGATGCATCCAGCTCACAGGGTTTAGGTGACATTTAAGTGACAAATGGAAGTATACTTTTCAAGCCTGGTAGGTGCCCAAGCAGTGAGCCTTATGGTGACGGGCACTCACTTTAGTCTACCCTTTACTTCCACAGGAGCCCTAGGTGACTTGAACCAGACAGACCCAATAGTAGTTTCCATTGGTTCTGTTAATGAAAGTTAAGGGTGGGAGCCATAGACTGGTCAGCCTCTTTGTGATGCCCTGTGCAAGCACAGGTTGGGGAAGCAGCTTTGCCTGCAAGCCTTCTACTCCATTTGCATTCATGTTAGCAGACAGTGATGACAGACACAGAGCTCAACCAGAACTGGAAGCAGTGAGGATGGTCCCCGAGTTCTATAAGAACTCACACTGAAGCCCTGCTCTCCTGTGCTGACGTGTGGAATACCGCGATTCTCAACCCCTCTGGGGGCTCAAAAGACTCTTTCACAGGGGTGGCCTAAAGCACAGAGATTTACATCATTATTCATACCAGTAGAAAAATTACAGTTTTGAAGTATCAGCAAAAATAATTTTATGATTTTATGGTTGGGGGGGGGCGGTTAGGTCACCAAACATGAGTGATTGTATTTAAGGGTTGCAGTGTTGGGAAGGTTGAGAGCTGCTGCATTAGCAGGTCTGGTAACACCAGAGGAAACAAATTCTTAGGTTCCTGCTAGGGAAAATAGGGACGGGGGTGAGCAGTACTGAGCTGGCTGGCAATCACAGGGTTCTCTGCTGAAGTCTACTGAGATAAGCAGCCCACTGAGAATGTTACTGAACTGACGGGTTCAAGGATAACCAAGCCTGCCTAGGGAGTGCTGCTTGTCTATTTTGGGCTGGGGAGTAAGGATCAAGAGCATAGAACATAAGAACAAGTCTCCTTTATCACTAGAGTACATCAATCTAGAAATATGGGCTTTCGGGGAAAGGCAGCATGGTATAAAGGAGAAAGGAGCACCTTACACTGGAGCCTGACTCAAATCCAGACCTCGTACATGATGCCTGCATGAACTTGGATAGGAGACTCATAAGCTCTCTGAACGAGGGGATCCAAACCTCCACCATGAACGATTGTGTTAAAGGGATAAATAGGTGTGCATAACACAATTGGCACCTTGAAATCGGTTAGATCTTCCCAGCGTTTCTCCCAGGGGGACACACATTCCTCTGGTTCCCTATACCATCCACAGATGCCCCCCACACTTGCTTTCTATGTCCACACCCCTGATTCCCTGCTCAAGTGACTCACAAATAAGAACTTAGCAAAACACATTGACTGTTCACCCAGATCCTGCGTGTTTAATAGATGTCTTCAGAAACAGTCAGCAACGGGCTCCCTGCCCAGTGTCTCAGAAGGGCTTGGTAACACCACAGAGCCCCCATGCAAGGCTCAGGAGAGGAGCTCTCTGCTCAGTCTCACACACCAACACTCAGCAATGGGCTCACAGCCCAGGATCTCAGAAGGGCTTGGTAACACTACGGGGCTTCATGCAAGGCTCAGGAAAAGAGCTGCCCATCAACTAACTCTCTCTCTCTCTCTCTCTCTCTCTCTCTCTCTCTCTCTCTCTCTCTCTCTCTCTCTCTCTCACCGATGCACACTCCCTAGCTGGTAAGTTGATATCAGTTTATCACAGAGTCTCAGAACACTTCAGAATTCTTAGTGTGAACTCTCAGCTTCCCATCAGCTATGAGGAACTCCCAATAGTACTTTGTACACTCTGGCTCTTCTAATCCCCATGGGCTATGATCCCATTGTCTAGATGATTAAAAACAAATTGAGGTTAGACAAGTCACGCTAACTGCCAGAGCTAGAGACCACCAGAGCCAAGAGTCATGAGCTGATAGTTTGGCATGAGCTGGTGAGAGAAGACTTTTGAGATGAGTGTGCAGTGCTTGGCAGAGTCTGTAGGCCTGGCAGGACCTGTGGAACCTGGCATTCTCTCTCTTTACTCACAGGCCTGGCCCTCAGGACCCTCGTCAGTACCCGCCTTCCCAGTTTTCAACAACACTTAAGTCTCCTCATGTCTCCCTTCCCTTTCTCCCATTCTTTGTCCATCTAGACTTTGGAAGCCTCCATTTTAGCCCACAGAAATCTGAAGCCTGGACAGGGACTTTCCACTGGCTGGCCTCTGCCTTGGACATAGGAGCTCTTGTAGGAGGCCAACCCAGGGTCTCCGAGACACAAGGGCTCCAGCCCAGAGCAGATTCTGCTCAATGTGACTCTTTCTGTGTACAACACTTGGACTTTGCTCTCTTTAGGGTGTTTTTGGGTTTTCCCAACAATCTAATAAGCTGAGTGTTGCTGATTTAGTTATCTTTGTGTTTAGGGGAGAGGGCCAAAGGGAAACTTGATATTCGTTGTGGAGTGTGATCTTTTCTGGGAAACTCTGAAATGGTTCGTGGCTGGTTACCTCTGTCTTCGTCACAACCGTGAGAGTTGGCTGTGGCTTTTAGCAAGTACCTTAGCATTTGGGACCAGGTTGTGTTCTTTTATCTTCTGAGGCAGTCTGTAGCCACATGGAAAACATAGCTAGCTCTCTAGTGCTTTGCATCCAAAGCATCTGGAATAAAATCTGCCACAGAGCAGGCACCAGGGAATCGGCCTAGAAAGTGGGCTGATTATAAAAAGCATGTATCACAAACATGGGCTTGGAACTGGCAGATGCTGGTGATGGGGAGGGGCAGAGATGCCTTGGTCTAGTCAGACTTGATCATAGACTCCACGGCTGGGGCCACAGTGTTACCTCTTAGCATCGCAGAACAATGATACCCCAAGAGGTTTTCCTCCACTTGTTCATAGCAAAATATTTTACATGATGACTCTCCTTTAGAGTTTTGTTTTGGGGGGCTTTGGGTTTTGGTTTTGTTGTTTTGTTTTGTTTTAGCTATCTTTCTCTTGATTATCCTGTAGGCTGAGCCTATATTGAATAGTTTTCTTTTATAATTTTAAAATTGTATAATTTTTTTACCTGGAGTGCGGCCTCTCTTGGTGAGTGTTCCATGTGATCTAGAAAAGAAAGTGTACTGTACTGTATTGTGTAGAGTGTCCCACAAATGTCAATTAGACCCAGAGCATTGCTAGAACAGCTGTGATCTTCCGTATCAACGCTGAGTCTCTAATTGCTTTATTTATCTGCTATTAAAAGTGGGATATATATATGTATATATATATATATATGTGTGTGTGTGTGTGTATATGTGTGTATATATATATGTATGTGTATATATATATATATATATATATATATAGAGAGAGAGAGAGAGAGAGAGAGAGAGAGAGAGAACACAGGTGTGCACTCAAAGAGGCCAAAGACCAATGTGATGACTTGCTGGGGTTATAGACGAGTGCTTCCACGTCCATTTTTACATGGGTGCTAGAGATTTAGTGAGCACTCCTAGTCACTAAGCCTTAAAATACTACTTAAAGAACTATAAATGACTTCTCCTTGATGTATTTGAGACTGTTGTTAGATTCATACACATACTCTTGGATATTTACCTTTTCACAAATATGTCTATCTTCATCTGAGTGTTAACTACCTTTTGGTGTTGCTAAATTTAATGTATCCATTGGAGATTTCTTTTAACCCGTGTTAGCATGATACACCTGCCTCTGGGACTTTACTTTTAAACTATATGTAACATTGACATAGGGCCAGATACACTGGTGCATGCCTTTAATCCCAGCACTTAGGAGGCAGAGGCAGGCCTGTGAGTTGGAGGCTAGCCTGGTCTACAGAGGGAGTTCTAAGACAGTCAGAACTACATAGTGAGATCCTGTATTGAAAAAAATGTTGACATAGGTCAGGGTTTTTTTTAATTCATTTTTTGTTGCTATTACAGATCATCCACATTTTCACATTTAAGATAACAGCTGTCATAGATGAATACATATCAACTATGTTCATGGTGTATGTTCATTGCATCCTATATATTTCTGTCATCTCTCTGAGTATATTACTAATATTTTCTTACATGTTACCTAGTTTTCCATAAAGTTCCATGTCAATGATGTCACAGTATAGAAGCAACAAACAAAATCGAAGTCTTATTATAGTAGGAAGTTGTATTCTGTCTGTTTGCTTTGGCTGGTGACTTACAGACATTTGTATAGAAAAAAGGAGCTTGGCATAATACAGTCCCATTATAAAGCTCTGAGTCCTTCTATAGATTTTGAAGATGTAAATCTTCAGTTTCATTCTTTCAGATAGTACACTACATTTGTCAGTAATATCCATTTTGACAAATGTTACGTTTACATAACTCCACATGTTAATGGATTTGAAGGGGAAGAACCTAATACACATCCAAGTCTACTTTTGAGAGAAAAGATACGTAACTGGCAGTGTGTTGGCTTGGGAGATGCTTGTGCATTTACATAATTGTAAGTATAATTACACTTACAGACCTTTCGATTATTTTCTCCACATATGCTTTTTAAAAAAAAAAATCCTTGTCAGAAAAAAATAATAGCAGGAGTTGAACCAAGCATCGATCTGATGTCTCATGAATGTAATCCCAGAATGTGAGAGGTTGAGGCAGGAGGATTGAATGAGTTCAAGGACAGTCTACATGAAGGAGGAAAGGAGAAGGTCGCATGGATGCCTGGGGACCCAAGTCTGATCCACAGTGTTTTCCAGGCTTCCCATGAGCCTCTAAGTATCCTCTGAGAGGGCAGTTTGCAGGCTGTGGACCAGATGGTTTAATTCTCAGTTCTGTGGTCCACATGTTTCTCTTATAGGTTGAATTTCCAAATCTCCATTGGCAAACTATGCTTACACGTCTTGTTTGCTTGCTTTTCCAGCCTCTAGGCCTAAAGTTCCCAATTAATAATTATTACTCCAGCTGTGGAAGTGGGTGTTTTGTTCCCTGCTTCTCCACAGCGACCACTGAGCTAAAGTTTTAGCGCGCATCATTTACTTGAATACTTATACTACTCTAGAAACTTGAGGCTTATAAAGTTCAATGTCCCCAGGAATAAAAACTCACTTTAAAAGGTTAAACTTAACAGCAAATTCACACATTTTCATAACATGGAAAAAACTGGATCTGAAAACTGGAACTTAAGAAAGCCCTTAAGTCCACGCTACACAAGCCCTATGAAATTCGGTATCATGTCCTGATAGATCAGAGATCTTGTCTTTCTCCTTCCCCAGGGCTTTCCTCAGACAAACATTTCATGCTTTGTTTGTTCTCTCCCTGTTAAATCAGTATGTGCATGTCCCTAAATATAACCCATTAAAATATATCTCAACTATGAATCTATTCTGTAGACCCATACAGCCCCAACTTTTAAAATGTTCTTTTCACATTCCCAAGAAAGCAAGTCATGTAGTGTATGACAATTAGCCTTAGGCCTCTAACATTTTTCAAGAGCCTTGAAAAGTCTATAGGACTCTGTTAGCAAGTAGGAAGAATGGTGGGGGTTGAATAAGTACCCACAATTCCTGCCACACCCCTTTAGCCCATATAGATGCATACACGAATCCCCCACCACACCTAGACCAACCCTAAGCACACTCACCCTGAAGCTATTTCCTGAGCACCATAAGGTGGCAGCATTGCAGTGTCCATTAGGATTCTAGAATTATGTCACCACTGGATTCTCCAGGGCTGTCCACAACCCTCCTACCATCCTTCTCACCTCAACATTATATCTCTCTGACAAACTGCTAATTGTCTTCTTCAGCTCAGCTCAAATGACATCATGATACCTCTTTTTTGGACTCTCTCTCTCTCCCCCTCCCTCCCTCCCTGCCTCCCCCACCACCACCCCCACCACCCCTCTGTTTTTCGAAACTAGGCCCTGGCTGTCCTGGAACTCACTCTGTAGACCAGGCTGGCCTCGAACTCAGAAATCTACTTGCCTCTGCCTCCCAAGTGCTGGGATTAAAGACATGAGCCACCACTGCCCGACTTGTTGGAGCCTCTCTTAAGTGTCCTCTCCCCACAAGCTCTTGGTATTTCTTGGTCATTGTTCCCAAAGCTCTTAATCCATAGCTCTCTTCAAACACTCATCAAACCCTGTTAGGGATGTTTAAATACATTTCTTCAAATAGAAAAGGCATCTCTGAGTGAGTGTATTTGCTTGTTTATATGACATTCCATTTCATAACACTTTATAATAACACCTAGAAACATAAGTTAGATGTTGAATAAGTAATGGGCTGGATGAACCTCACTGTATATAAAATTATATTGTAATTATGTAAATTATATTGAAAACAGTAAGAACACATGAGAATTTTCCAAAGTACAATTCAGAGTACCCCTTGTGATTAGACTATCTTTTCTCAGTTAGACTGACGTATGAAACATATTTGATGGATGCCATCAAATGTCTTAGGTTACATGCAAAAAGTTTGAAGCTATAGCCCATCACAGAAGCTATAAAATCATGGAGTCCATAGAACACCAATAATTATTTCTCTTAACTTCAATGTCATGTCTATTAACTGATCTCTCCCCATCACACACTCTCTCTACTACTCTCCAAAGACCGCCCCCCCATGCCCCCCCCCCCGCTCAGTTTCTACAAGTAACATCAACTATTGTAGATTTAAAGAGAGGACTTTGAATGCTCTCCCCATAGAGAAATGAAAAAGTCTGTGCAAGTTACAGAGTTGATCACTAGTCAATAAACAATATGCCAAGTCATTACCTTGTACCCCATTATATCTATAAAATTGTTTATTGGTTAAAAGTAGAATAGAGTAAGGATTTAGCCCTAAAAATATCAAAAGGTCCGAATCAAGAAGAAAACAGGCCTTTAAAACCTCAAGCCACAAACCTTACTTCAGCGCAACTCATTGCTATTATGTCACTGACAGTTTTCAAGAGCCTTAAAAAGTCTACACAGCCTACACCCAAGACTCTATTAGCAAGTCGGAAGAATGGTGGGTGTTGGATAAATACCCACAACATCTGCGCATGGGTCTGAATTCTGCCCTCTAGTGGTTGGGTTCCTCAGTTTCTGATACAAAGCCAACATTTTCAACATTGAGTCTGAGATATTGCCTTTGTGGAAAGCGTAATTGACACATTTTTTGTTCCCTGGTGCCTCCTTCGGGGATCTTGGCTGGGGGCGGGGGTGGGGGGCGTTGTATCTCTCTCTCAGGGAGCCTCAGCTTGCCTGGGTGCTAACACAACTCCAAGGCCAGCCAAGACTCAGGCAGAAACAATCACATGGAAGTGCTGTGCCAACCAAAACATACTTCCCAGCATGAAGAGGTTGTTATCCTTATTAGTCAGTGCCCTGAGAAGTTGATCGTGTAGACCAGGGTTGACAAGATTTTTCTGTAAAAGGTCAGATACTAAATATTTTAGGCATTGCAAGCCATGTGGTATCTGTCATAGCTACTGAACTCTGCCATTGTACCATGAAAGCAGCCGTGAGCAATAAGAGAACAAATTAATGTGGCTGTGTTCCAGCTAGTTTCATTCACGGAAATAAAAATTTGAATTTCATAAAAACGTTCTTGTGTCGTGAAATACTATTCATCTCTTGATTTCTTTCAACCATCTAAAAATGTAAAATGACTCCCAGCTTGAAAGCTGTATAAACACAGGTGGTGGGCCACATTAGGTTCATGGACCATAGTTTGTTGACCTCTGATGTGATTTCAGATGTGTGCTAGCCCGTGGAGCTGCCATATCAGAGGAATGACTCAGGAAAGCATACAACTTATGATGGCAGTATTTGGGAGACTTTAGTTCTTGCAAATTCAATTTAAACATAACTATGATTACTTCATATCTTGTTCTTTTGACCAGAGTCTATTTTCCACCTGAGGTATTGGCTTGTCCCCCTACGGGTGAAGGCCAGATCAGGATGAGTTGACCATATGGACTAGGAGAAGGGGTGGAGGTTCCCAGAGTAGAGCATCCCAAGTCGACAAGAAACCACACTCAACTGCTCATTATCCTTCCATAAGTCTTTAGGTCAAGGCTTCATGCTTAGTCCTGCAAGAAGAAGCCATTGTAGAGACATCATTCCTGGGATGGCAGTTCTCAGTCTGTTGGGGACTGGGGGGGCAGGGGGAGATTGGAAGGATGATCGTACAAACTCTGGTGAGCTCATTTGTTCTCTCAAGCTCTGTTGTAGTGGGGGAAGCAGACATACAAATTTATACTCTGAGGAGTGGGATGGAACTAGAGACAGACCACAAACCCAAAACAAAATCATGTTGACTTTAGGCTGTCTTGAGATACATGCTGGGATTGGCCCACAGAGACAGAATAGAGCAGGGTTGGAGTTTTGAAAGAGCCTGGAAGAGGGAACCAATAGGTGTTAAAGGGGAGCTTGGGAGCAGCTTCACTGAGGTGAGAGCTACACTCCAGTCAGACAGTAGAAAGAACTCAGTGTGCTCTGCAAAGCCAGGGGCAAGTCTTAGCAGACAGTAGAAAGAACTCAGTGTGCTCTGCAAAGCCAGGGGCAAGTCTACATAATGGTCCAACCCCCAACACACTGTCGGAAAGAAAATGAGCTCTAAGATGTGTTTGGGGAAGACAAACAGGTAGTTGGTTTCTGATAGCAAATTCTCCATAGATCTTCTTAGAGCCACTGCCAGAGGTTTGAAGTTAGAAGAGGAAGGGCGAGCTTACCTTGTTTGTATAGCAACTGGTTCCTGGATGGTTCCACACTGCAGAACACAATGAGTTATCGTCCCCTTTCTTCTACTGCTTTGTCCATCGTCCCCCAGGCTACCTTTAGGTGTGAAGGCCAAACTCAGACTCAGAGCAGCAGTATTTCCTGTGGGTCTGTGGAATCCGAGAAAAGAGAGCCTAGGGAGATGGTATGAGAACAAAGGTGGCCCTTTAGCCTGTCTGTATCAGCTCAGCAGGGAAACAGGAGCCAAGGGAACAGAAGGGAGAGGAACACCCTGAACTTCCTCAGCACAGCCTTCCCTGAGGCCTCGCAGAGCTAGATGTAACCTGACGCCTGGTGTCCCAGGGAACTGTGTGGGTGAAACAAACAAAAAAGTAAACCTCCACACAGAAAAAGAGAAGCCTCCACACAGGCTGCTGACCAGCAGAGGACCTGTGCTCTCCCATACAGTCTCACCCCCAAGCAACTCAGTCTCTGCACACCAGGTGGGATTTGGTGGCAGTCTTTATCAGCCATATGTAATAAAAGTGTGTTCATATGGCACAGAGTGTTGAGTATTCCAGAAAAAAAAAAGATTCACAGAGTCAGTCTGGAGGAGGTCAGTACATACAGCATTAAGCAATCCCAAAGATCATTAGAACACACTTTTTGTCTGTTTTTGTTTGATTTTTGTCTCAGAGAGAGGGTCTGGAGCAGTGGAGGCGATCCTCAAACTCACTGTGTGTAGAGAATAGCCTCTGGACAATCCTAATAGACTCCTACCTCTGTTTCTGAGGGTTAGGATTACAGCATGTACCAGGATCCACCATAACATATACTTTTAAAAGCATTGTTGAAAAGGACATTAGCTCCTGAAGCCTGCTGTCTGAATTTTCCTCCCTAGAGTGAGCCAGCGAAGTCAGGGAATGGTCTGGACCACGCCAACGCCATTTGGCAAAAACAGAAGCCAAGACAGATTAAGGATTTGCCCACAACATCTGTCATAGGGCGTGCTCACACAATTTTACTTCAAATTACCCAGATTTTAAGTGACTATGAAATCAAGTTAATGGGTGTAGCCAGCCCTTTTGTTACTGCTGTGGGTATTAGTGTGCTGTCTGCTGACTCCCTGTCTGCATTTCCTTCATGAGGACAACTTAGGATGAAGCTGACATCATTAACGTTTGCCCCTTGCTGTTGCCTCCTGCGGAGCCTTCCCTAAGTATTCATTGTAAACAAGCCCGCAACATGCAGACACACAACTGACCACATCATATATATACTCATACACACATACACATACCACACACACACACACACACACACACACACACACACACACACACACCACTCTGTTTATTGATTGTATCACAAACTTACTGGAAATGTTATGCTTACGTCCACCCACCCATTCATCCCACTAGGATTATTGGCTCCATGAGCTCAGAGCCTGGGGTTCCCTGTATATATCTCTGCCAATAACAGTGCCTGGTTTGTACACAATTAACACCGTAATGGCATTAAAAATATTTCTTTGACCTGTGGAAGGTTCTACCCCAAAGGCCATTTCCTGTTGAACTTGGAGAATCTGTCATGAGCACACACACACACACACACACACACACACACACACACAAATACACACCATCCAAATAGCAAGGATGTCAACACAGGCCTTGGCCCCTCTTCACCAACCTGGGCTGGACCTCCCCTCTCAGAGCGTCCATCTTGTTGCTTAGGCAGAAATAGTAGCCATGCACTCTGGAAACCTACATCAAGCCCCTGGAAGCTCACTTAGGCCAACAACCCCTTTTAACTTTTTAAACTTTTGTTTTCATTATAATAAAATTATATGGCCATGTAACTATTTCCATAATGAAGAATCAAATCTACCCTTCTCCATCAGTGAACTTATTGCAAGAAATCATATTGATAACCTTTTGAGGCTTTGGGGGGTTGTTTGTTTGTTTGTTTGTTTTTGTTTTTGCTTGTTTGTTTATTTGTTTGTTTATTGTCTTTTGAGACAGGGTTTCTAGGTAGCCCTGGCTGTCCTGGAACTCACCTGTAGACGAGGCTGGCCTTGAACTCAGAGATCTGCCTTCCTCTGCCTCCTAAGTGCTGGGATTAAAGACATGCTCCACCACAAGCAACTGGGGCTGACTTTTTTTTTAACCAATGTTAACTGGCCATCATCCAGAAGCTGCGTTCATGCACAGTTATTCAGTTTTATTGCTGAGTCCTATCCTAGTGTATGGCTGTACCGCATTCACCTTAGCTAATCACCTTTGAAAGAAATGTCACTTGGAGTTTGGATGAATTATGAATAGAGCCACCATAAACATTTAGAAAATAGGTACTTATTTCCTCACTGTAGGAGAATGCCTTGGAATCGGGTCACACTGTATCATTTTGTGTTCCCCTCGGCACTGGGTGAGAATACTGGGAGCTTCACACAGCCCCGGGGCTTACTACTGCCAACTTGTTTACTTAAAAAATAAATAAATAAATGGAACCACTAGAGTGTATCTGCAATAGTATGTCCCCTGAAAGAAAGGAAACTGCCGTGACTGAAGATCACAGTCTCAAAGGCTGACAAACCACCTTCTAGTCCCAATCACAGGCCAGTTGGGAAGAGGTGGATAGTACCAAGGCGCAGCAGAAAGCTTTCAGAGACCATCCGGAAGAGCACGCTTCTAAAGTATTTTCTATATTACCCCCATAAGACTGCCATACTAGAGTGTGCTCAAGCTTATTTTAGTACTCTGATCCAAAACTAACTGTTGAGTAGTCGTGCCTTCTATTTTCTTACCTGAAACAAGCTAAAAAGCAATAGTACCATTTCTTCTTAAAGTTTGTGCTTGTCTTGTCAGGTAAAGGAGTTCGAAACATAAACTGATGCTTAGAGATTGCCTGGATTTCTCCTGTGTTTTGTTATGTGTGCCTGTATGTGCATGATCACTAGCATGGGCGTATTTGGAGGTCAGAGGACAGCATTGGGATCTCTTCAGTCACCTCTCCATCTTACTTTTTGAGACAGGATCTCTCACTGAACCCAGAGCTCACTGTTCCAGCTGCTCTGGCCTTCGAGCCCTGGACTTATCCTGTGTCTATCCCCCACTGCCAGGGTTACAGATGGGCATGGCCACACCTGGCTTTTGTGTGAGTGTTAGGATCCAAATGCAGGACTTCATGCTTGCACTTTGCATGGTGAGCCATCCCTTACCCCCCAAATAGTTTAATCCAAAATACAACCGAATTGTTTTTGTATCTGAATATATTTAGTTTTCCTTCTTTTTCCTCTTCTCCCACGGGTGACTAACTAAGACACCCAAGCCATACAGCAAAGTTTCACTGAACTTGAATAAGAGAGAGCTAAAAGCCAGTTAGTTTCTGGAGCACATAGGCAAAAAGGTGGAGTGCCCCCCAGAATAGCCTTTCTGAGCTTCCAGGGAGTTTATCTGGCTGATGCCCAGAGCTGCCTTCACGCCCACCTGCATCAAGCCTGAACTCTATTCGATGAATTGAGTTTACTCTCTCCCGCTTCCTGTCCCCAAACAAAAAACTTGATCCCATGGAGGTTTTAGGCTTTTTCCCACCAAGAAATTATTTCTCTTACTTGTCCTTAACGGATATGACCATTTTCCAAGAACCTTTTATCATTTCTCTGAAAAATGAGCGTCTATTCCTCAAGCCCAACTCACAGCCATCCCTTTGGCTGCTGACCTGATGTTCCCAGCCAAAGTATCAGTGGCATGAAGCACTGTCTTGGCTTTCCTGCTTGTTTTCCTGCTTTTCTAATAACAGGAGTGGTTGTCTGGAAGAAGTGAGGACCTCTGGCATTGCAGGGCCCTGAGGCCTATGTGTGCAGAAGTGAGGCCCAGGCTATGGGTCCTGGGACACCGTGTCACTTACCAAATAAACAGGGCCTCAGAAAACCATGTCCACATCGTGCATGGGAGAAGTTTCTCGTCTGTCCTGTTCTACTGGGCACCAAGTACTCTTACTAACCAATCCTAAAACTAAACGAACTGCACGCTCAAAGAAAGGACCAGCACGCTGTGGGTGGAGATAATCGCAGCCTGCATTTTCAGATAGAGCAGAAATGCTAGGTCCCGCATGGTAAGAATTCAATCCAGTCTTTCAAAGTTATAAGTTTAACTCTTTGTTGGTCTTTGCAAGTTTAGTAATGTAAAGACCATGAATTTGCTGGAAAACTGGATGATGAAAAACTATTGAATTAAGAAACTGGGAAAAGTAAAAGAGAAAACAGGCTAGAATATGGGATGACCAAAGAAAATGTTTGTAACGCATTTTCTCTCTCTTTTTTTTTAAACATTAGAGAGTAATGCACTGGGATCTAACAATGTTGAAGGCAGGTACACACCACATTGTGGTGTGAAAGCTGAATTAATACATGTAGGGACTGCTGGAACTGTATACCACAGTGTTTCAATGCAAGGCACATGATAATAGTAGAATTAAATGACCAATTAGACTGTATTTCCTGTAACATAAAAAACAATTCATAGAATTATGACATTGGGTTTTATTGTTTAGGTAACAATGTTTCATGAGAGATAATGAAGAGAGAACATTTTAAATTGTGGTATATCAAAGGTAGAAGCTGCATGTTAGTTAACTCTGTGTACGGAGGATCTGTGTGCACTGTATCAGCTATATACATGTTAAGAACATATATGACAAAGTACAATAACACAAGAAACAGCTAAATGGGGAGTTATTCCTGGGTTATTATCACCTGGTAACATACACCTTTTACCATACAACTGTGTCACAGCTAAAAACATACTAATTAGCATACATGGTGATCTATCTGCTTAATCCAGTACAGCCCTGGTGGGAATATATAAGAGTGTGCTAATATTTCACAGTCAAGGCTAAGTTCTGGGGCATGAGCTCTTGTGATTAATCCATCAAACACACCTGAGGCGTCTGTTTCTGTTTTGGGGAGAAAAGCAACGCTCTGACAGAGACCAAGCTTTACTGTGCAGATGAGGCATTTAATGAGACATGCTTCTGCCGCACTGGCCTGAAGTAGATACGCTGATGAACATGGTGACCAGCAAAAGAAGTCGCTCTGTGGCAGAAACAAAAGCAGGCTTTCTGACTAAGCCTGCAATCTATTCGAGCTTCCAAATATGACAATTATTACTCTTTCCTGGCTTGCACCCTTCTTCCTTTCACTAGGTTCTAAATATAGTAAACAAAGTAGCCCCCTCTACTTTCTCCTTTGCTGAAACCATCAGATGAAAATGACCCCGACATTCACAAAACATCCAGGTCTGGTTGGTTTAATAAGGAGTCCAGACGGATACATGAAGACTTTCACTATTGTAAATTTCTCATAGTAAAACGGCCATGGAAGCTCAAATCACCGTCCCAGTCTTACTAAGGTGCATGCTTTTAAAATGTCTGAAAAACTTAAAAATTATTGAATAGAGTTAATTTTTGTTGAAATTAAGGCCTTTAAAATACTGACACAACCTGTGTATCACATTCAAGGGGTTCTGTTGTGGAGAAATTTAAATTTTACATTGTATTTTTTATAATTCAACTTCCAACCACAAAATAGATGGGGGAGATAGGAGGAAAGGGCCAGGGCTCCAGCCACTCTTAAGAGACACTTGAAGGTAAAGCCTGCCACTCAAAACTCCTTTTGTCTAAACATTCATGCCTCAAATTTTATACTTCAGGAAACTAATTTGGAGTGAATGGGGACCATTTAGACATCTCTCTTCTCCTCATGCTTTCTCTGTCTTGCAGCCTCTGGCCTCTGCACACAGAGAGCATCACACACCCCTTCCTTTGTAATTTTGATACGAAAATTCCAAGAAGCCTAATGAAACAGAGCCAGCAGTAAGCTCTCTGAGTGCTGAGGGCTTCTTTTGTTCAGGCTAATCACAATGAAAACAGAAATGGGAAACCCCCCACGGGCCCTGTCCCCACTTTTCCACCCATCCAACCCTTCTCAAAGGGCTTTCGGATTGTTTACATAATCCGAATACTGTATTCCTCCTCTCTCAGCTTGTGGCTGCTCATCGTGGTGTGCCATCCTAAATAAAAGAACCAATTTTAGGCGTCTCTGCTGTCTCAAGAAGCAGTTGTTAAACAGCCTCCCAAGACAATCTTCAGATTCTGACTTTAAAAACAAAAACAAAAGACACACAGACCTTAATACTCAACTTAAAAAACAACTACAACAACAATAGTAAGAACACGGAAAAAGAAACGACCAATTACTGGTTGTAGTGAGTTTCCTATCATATGGTCTCTACCGAACACCCAGAACATTCATGGCCTTTATTTATTTATTATTTATTTATTTTTGCATTTGGCATTTGTTCTTAGGCAAAGGTTAGGTTTCTCACCTTCTGCGAGATAATGATCATATTTTCTCTAGCTTCAACTGGAACGAAATAATCAAGATGGATTTTAAACTAATTTAAAAATCGAAGCAAGCCAAGAATTTGTAAGTTTAACCTATTAATGGGGTCAATTCCAAAAGAAGCATCCGTGTTGTAACTACAATTACCAGATCAGAACATATTTTGCTGGTTTGGTTTTGAGATTTGTCCCTTGTATGAACTATAAATAAGAAAAGACTGTTCTGTTACTCAGTTTCCTGATGTCAAAACGGATTGATTTAGTCAGGCTCATTTCCTGGAATGGGGCAAATTCCACTCAACTGATTATACCTTTTGGTTTGCAATATGACATAAGAAATATATTATTCAAGTGTTTTCCTGATTGAATAGTTAATATTCATATGATGTTTATGAGCAATTGTGTACAATTTAATATGCATTGAGTACTATTTGGGAACACGGGGTTCCGTTTTTAGTTTATCAGACTTATTACCGAAACCAGTTCATTACAATCCCAAACTTGAAACCATAAGCTAGCCTGGCAAATCTTTTTCTCTCTTATAACTGGAATACTTCATCTGAGCACCCAAATGAGGTTCGGCTTTAACTTATAAACATTTTTTGCCACCTAAACAATTTACCTTTAAATTCGCTAATCTCTAAAACCTACTGCAGTTGTTAAATCAGCCATAAATTCTTAGGGGACAACTGACTTTATGGTCCATTCTAAAGTGGGAGGCCCATCTACAGGCAGGCAGAAAGCCTCATCCAGGGCTATAAAGGAGTTGAAGCATTTTTCTAAGCAAGCTGTCTCTTGGTAAGAGGACTTCCGGTTTTTACCTTTTACACGAATCACATGTCTTTGAATCTTGAGTATATCCTAAGCCTTTGCTTACTGCAGTTTCCTGTGGGGTCAATTTCTGCACATAGAAGTTCCCTCACAAATCTACCCCAAAAGGCAGAATTACTGAAATACTTTCTTAGATAGTTGTGCATACATGTTGATATGTGTGCATGTGTTTAGGTGAAAAACAAAAACAAAACCCAAAAAACAACAGGCTCCAAATTCCTTGGCCCCTTTTGCTCTTCAATTCCAAAATACTTCCAGGAACTCCAGCACAGGTCCAAGAGGAGCCGTGAATTGGTGAGCATGCCCCACCTTCAGACCACTTGGTTTCCATTCACTGCTGAGAGCTGAAGCCAAAATGAAGCTGGGGGGAAAAATCTATTTCCTCCCCAGTTAATGAGATGGGTCTTCCTTAAACATTCCAGCTCCCTCCGGCCTCTCACTTGCAGGCTTCCTCAGTTTGCAGCTTTTTAACAGCATCATCCAGGAGCTCCATCGACTCTCTGAGAGACACGTGGATTCTAAACGACTTGGGCTTAATGGTCAGGCCATAACTGAAACTCATGTTTGAGGACTCATTTTGGTTAGCCTTGAAATTGCACTGATGAGCAAGGATGGAGATGAAGAGAAACAGAATCATCTTAGACAGCTCCTCGCCGATGCACCTCCGTTTGCCCACTGAGAATATCATCACACTGCTGGCTAGTGCCTTGTTAATGAAGCCGTCCTTGTCCAGGAAGCGGGCTGGATCAAAGTCCTCTGGGTTAGGCCACTTGGCTGGATCATGATTCACAGACCACTGGTTAACAAAAACCACCGTATTCTTGGGGATGTAGTAACCTAAAACAAAGGTGTTGGCGGTCGTGGCGTGTGGAATGGTGACAGGCAAAAAACTAGAGAATCGCATTGATTCATAAAGAAAAGCCATGACATATGGCAGGTTGGGCTGGTCACTCATGCAGGGCAGGCGGTCCCTCCCCACAACCTGGTCCAACTCAGCCTGCACGCGGGCCTGAACATCCGGGTATCTGTTTTGATTTTAGTATGAAAGGAGGGGGGGAGGGAGGGAGGGAGGGAGGGAGAGAGAGAGAGAGAGAGAGAGAGAGAGAGAGAGAGAGAGAAACAAAATCAGTTCATCTTTCCTTAGCAGCACACTACACTTCTATTTTAATTCCACAAAGTATCTAGGTCTGTGACTGAATTACAATTTCTGAAAGAAAGTCTAAAACAGGTTATTAATTTCTCACACTCGGTCCTACAAGTTAAACAATAATTTTATTTTTCTGTGATAAGCCTCTTGTAGTCTAGGATTTATCTCCCATTGTGAGAAAATAAAACTCTCCAGTTTTTAATAGTCTAAAAATGCACAAGAGTATACATTTTAGACACCCAGGAAAATATTTGCCTATCTTTTAAAACCTACAGACCTAACAAATGGACTTACAGCTAGACGTTCACATACACATTTTAGCATGTTCATTTTATATCAGTGTAGTTATAAAATATATTTTCAATGTTTTATAAAGAAATCTACAAAGGCAAAAGGGCCCTGGACCCACAGAAGTTAAAATGCTACCCTGAAAGCAAATTATTTTTCTTCCCTCATATCCTTAGGCAATTCCTTGTTTCTATTTTATAAAGTATTATTGGTCTGTGGATAAATGACGCTTCGCATGTCCTAAACTCACAAAGCAGAGACCCAGCTTGTAATATGAGGTACCCATTATAGGTCTGCACTGCTTTTGCTAGGAACAGGGACAATTCTTTTGGAACTCAAAATCTTCCTGCACAGCAAACTCTATAAAGGCAATTCCTTAACCTCTCATTTTTAAATCCAATATTACATACCTAGAAGTCTATTTTCAGAAAATAGCTTAAAAGGGATAATGATGTTTAATCATAGCAATGCTCAAAACTCACAATGCAGCCAAAACCTGCATTAATTAATGTTAAACCTGATTATATCAATGTATATAACTAAAACAGGATATTATGTAGCCATCAAAATTGCTAAAATCTGGGCTGGAGAGATGCCTCAGTGTTTAAGGTGTACCAGTGGCGACTGCATCAATAAAATGTGTATCTAACTGGGCATCGTAATTTGCCCACTCTGGTTACATAGCCTTTTCAGGAAAAGGAAAAATAATGTCACCTTTATTTCATTGAAAGTGACCCTGAAATGGTTTTATTTCTTTGGAACACATGGAGAAAAACTTATACAGCTCAATAAATTTTTTTTTCTTTTTTCAAAGAGTACCCGCTTATCTTGGGATGTGAAAGACCTGACGATACAATCTAGGAAGACCTTTTTTCCTAATCTTAGGTTCAATGCCCTTTAAGAGAATTTCTGCCCCCTCATCTCACTAGTCCCATTATGTTTCCACGATTTGACTTTAATATTGAAAAGCTATTTTAAATATACTTCCCTTTTAAAATGCGAAAGCAGATCTAAGGAAATACGAATTGTGTGAATTCCAATAGGAACCAGATCCTGTGTGACAAATTCACAGGTGAGCGCATCTTCAGCACTTCTTAGGGCAGTGGTTCTCACCCTCCCTAATGCTGCAACCCTCTTTTGGTGACCCCCCAACCATAACAATATTTCCGTGGCTACTTCAAAATTGTAATTTTGCTACTGTTATGCATTGAAATGAATCTGTGTTTTCCTGTGGTTTTAGGCGACATGGGTCGAGTGACCCGCCAGTTGAGAACCGCTGTCTTATTCTCTAGGAAAACAAGTAGTGCTTCTAGATAAAATACAAGGTAAATCTGAATTTTAGGTAAATAATAGGTAATTGTCAAATTCCCATAAAGGATTCATTTACTTAAACCACCTGAGTGCGAGGAGGAGGATGTGGGGGCGCTGCTTAATCCTGGTGTTCAGCCTTGCGCTATAGAGGTCTGCTCCCTGGCCCAGAGATCAAGACTCCCACCAGCACCTAGACTCCTCTCTAGAGGATGATGGCACGCCACAGAAGTGACTCCACCTGCTTAGCCTCGAGGTAAACCTTATTCTTAGGTTGTCCTCTGGGAACAGACCTCTGCTGGCTTCCTTAGCCTGGTAAGAGAACCCTGCCCGAAGCTGGAAGTAGGGCCAGAAAAGGACAGCCTCCCCGGTACCCGCTGTGCGCGCTGTGTTTAGTTACTGCACACCCCTTAAACTTGGAACCGGTCCAATTTTGCTTCTATTGAGCCGTGGAAGGATCAAAGCTGATAGGCCGGCACAGTAAAATTCTTATTTGTTTGGTTTGTTGGGTTTTTTGTTTTTTTGCTTGTTTTTTGTTTTTTTGTTTGTTTGTTTGTTTGTTTTGTTTTTGGTGGGGAAGGATTCTTAATACATTTGTTCCCTGTCACGGGGGAAAGGGGATTGGGAGTGGGGCGCAACATCAGAGATGCTGGAAAGTCCTGGCAACACTTGGAGGGGGAGCACATGTCTTGGCCTGCCCAGTTGGACCCGGCCTTATCTTACCTGAGATCTCAGTTTCGAGGAATTGGGGGTTGGGGGCGACGCAGCGCGAAACCTCAAACCCTGCACCCAGCGGCACTCCTTTTTTCAAAGGAGGAAAACAAGGACCGGCCCAGCCCTCCCGGAGGCTTTACCTGGTAAAGAGGATGAGCAGCCACAGCAGCGCGGTGGAAAGGGTGTCCTGGCTGGCTCCGAAGATGTCCGTAATAGTGGCAGGCACATCCTCCAAGTCCAGCCCGGAGGAATCGTCGCCAGGGGCCCCAGACGCTTTCTTTTCGGCGGAGAGGATGAAGGCGTCCGTCATGTCTCGAGGAGCAGCCCCGGGCACCAGGCTTTCGCGGTGCCTCAGGAACTTGTCCAGGACGAAGTTGCTGAAGTTGCGGTTGAGCTGCTCGAACTCGCGGAAGGTGGTGCGCACCGGGTTGGGAAATAGCTGCAGCCAGGGCAGCACATCCACCAGGCTGCCCGCACCCACTGTGCGCCCAAACTCCTCATTGTGGCTGAGCAGCTCTAGGAACTCGGCATCGTCGTGGTTGTACCGACAGCCGAAGCACACAGCGCTCATGACGTTGGCCACTGCCACAATGACCGGCTGCGTTGGATCGAGGAAGGCGCCGCCGGCACAGCGCCGCACCAGTACTGCCACCAATTCTCGAGCCTCTGCCAGCGCGTGGCCCTCGAGGAGACCGCGACTGCGCGGGTGGCGCGTGGAGAAGGCACGCATCGTGCTATAGGCCGAGCGTCGCTGCGTCTTCCAGTGCTCAGAGTAGTGGCCGAACGCCAGACTGCGGCCACCAGACACCACACGGAAAGAGGCGAAGGGCGGCCGGTCCGCGAAGATGCTGCCCTGCTGCACCAGGGCCTGGTGGATGGCACTCTCTCCATTCAGCACCACCACGGGACAGCTGCCCAGACGGATCTGGAAAACGTCGCCATAGCGCCTTGCAAGGCGAGCGAAGTACAAGTGCGACGCCTGGCCAACGGCCGCCGCATTTCCGATCAGTGGCCAAGGAAAGGGACCTGGGGGCGAGGACCACGGTTTCCGTTGCCACTGTCGCAGCAGCCACTGGCCTAAGTGCACGGTGGCCAGGACGGAGAAGAGTAGCAGAAGAGTGGTCTGCTGGGTAGACAGCGAGCTCAGCTGCTGTGGACTGTCTGCACTAAGGCTGGTGGCCATGCTGGGGACACAAAGGCAAATCGTGAAACTCAGGTGTGCAAAGGAAAAAAAGAGTGCCCTCCATCCCGTGTCTCGGCCCCAGCATGGGGGTTTACCCTGAGACTGAGTAGAGAGGAGGCAGTGCATAATTCAGGTAAAGGCTAGCTTTCTGGGTAAGATGCTTAAAACTACGTTTCCTACCCAACCCAGCCTCCAGCAGATACCTATCGGCTTCCAAATCCCCAGCTGCCTAACGGTTCCCAGAATTCCAACACATTGCCGGTGGGTGGCAGACACTGAGGCAGGTTTCTTTAAAAGTACCTAATACCCCCACCCCTGATCTTCAAGAACTGCCTTGAAGAGACCTCGGGAAGGTGGCTCCGCGGACAGACTGACCTGCGATGAAGCGTGGTTTCCAGCGGTGTAGAGCAGCAGGGTCTGGGAGAAGCTCTGGAGCCTCTGCCCAGATTCTGGCAAGGCTTCAACCTGAGAGTCCCCCAGGGACCCGGAGGCCTAGACACCTGAGGCCCGCTGCTTTAGCACCTACTCTTGGCTCAATCAGAGCCTAAACTTAGATTAGGATGGAGGACAGGGACAAAAGTGTCTCAAGTTTGCACCTGGGACTCCGCAAAGACAGGGCTTTCTCACGGAGTTGGAGTTGCAGTTGAGAAGGGTCAGGGGTGGGAGTTGATAAAGTGGAGTTAAATCCCAGCCCGCTGGCAGTTTTCAAGCTGGCGTCGCAGAGGTGTCTGCAACGCACCCCAGAGGCGATGCGCCATCCCTCTACTCGGGGATTTTAAGGACTGGGCAGAGACTGGAGGAAGCGGGACCTTAGGGGGTGGGGCGTGAGGGGCGGGACGCACTGCGAAAATCCACAGATCTGTGAGTTGGGTCTCACATCCGTGCTCAGGGTGACCCAGGGTGGTCCAGTGGGAAGTCCGCGCTGCTGGCTGGGACCCTCCTGAAACAATAGCTGGCAGCTTTGTTAGGATCCGCCTTGTAAAGTTTTCCTTTGGCGACGAGGGCTTGTCGTCAGTCATCCTCCACCCCCGCCATCCCCAAGTCAAGACCCCCACGCTTTCCCCAGAACCGAGCTTGGGACAGAATTTCCAACGCCTCTGCGCGCTGGAGCAAAGCTCAACCAAGAGCACGCCCTCCTCCTCCAGGTGACTCGAGTTTAGTGCCTTGCTTATGATCCTTAGGCACCGAGCCAGGAAAAGAAACTTGCTATTTTAATATCAGGGCAGCTTGGTTTGCCTTGCCTTGATCTTTATCTTAAGGTTTTACAAAGCATTTGGCCCCGCGGCCGCGGCCCTTTGTGTGCACAGATCTCTACCTCTGAGATTTGGAAACCTTGAAAGTTCTCCCGCCCCAAGGCGTGCAACATCCTTCTGCACACAAAGCTCTCAGAAGGCAAGGCTTTCAGCGTTGAAACGACAGGAACTCTGCCACCTGCTGGACACGCGTGACAGCTCAGGTCGCCCCAGGCAGTGATCCAAGCTTGGGCGCCAGAGACAGTCCTGGAGCACCAGACCGGAGAGGGGGCGGTGAGTGGGAGGAGGAGGCGGCTCTGTACGCCAACAAACGGTTGGGTTGAAAAGTTTCTGCTGTCGCCTCCCCCTTGCGTGCGGAGCTGTGCCTTGCGTGCGCCGCTTCTGGGAAGTCGGCTCCAGTCATCTCCCTGGGCGCTGCTCGCGGCCGCCCCTCCCGCGCTTCTCACGACACCTGACGCGCCGAGGCGGCGGCCAAGGGCGGGGTGCCTGCCGCCACCACCCTCGGCGGCGCACGCACAGCTGCCGCCCGCAGGGCCTGCCCTGAGGATGCTCGATCGCAGCCAACTGGTCGACCCCCACTCACTCAGCTTCTTTTCCAAACTAGCCTCGGGGACGCTTTCTTCAAAGAGAAAGCCAAGGATGTCAAAAGGCCTGGGAAGCAAGGTATCTTGCAAAACACCTGAGAGAACAAGGTTTCTGTTAGGCTCTGGAAAAGGCAACCCAAGAAAGAGGTAGACTGCTTCTAATAAAGGAAGAATTGTAGCTCCAGGCCATTGGTGTGATCTCTGGATAACCCATTCCCAATGTTGTGTTATTGTCTCACAAATAAACAGATTCAGAGAGATTACGAGACTATTATCCGAATCACAATGTTCTCTATAGGTGGAGACAGGATTTGAACTCACAAAGTCCCACTCCAAATCCCTCATACAGTTCTATATAGAATAAAAGCACCCTTAAGAGGACCAACAAATTTCTTGCTGAACAATACAAAACAAGCAAAACAAAACAAAACCAAACAGAATTTGCATAGCAGCTGGCCAGAGGCTCAACAGCTAACGGTGCTTGCTAACAACCCTGACCAGCCAGATGCCACAGGACACAAGACTCACAGTAATTCTTTGACCTCCACGCCCATGCCAAAGTGCACACACTTGAGTATACATAAGTGTAATACGTTTTGAATCAGCCAAAAGGATGTTGGTTTTTTTGTTTTCATGACTGAGGATTATAAGACTCACAGAGAAAGACTATGCTCACTCCTTGCCCTTGAACTGGCCAAGAGCAAGGCCAGTAGAAGTTGCCCCACAGCTGACATTAAAATAACTGATTACATTATAAAGGAACTTAATGAAAATATCTGAAAGAGAGTCTAACATCTTTCAATAAAATTCCTGGCCTGCTAAGAAAAGGCCTTTTTATAAGTCTTTTCTGAATGAGATTTTATATATACTATGGTCTAGTTCTCCTGTGATGACGTGGGTCAAGTGTGTCTTAGTTTACTAATAGCCATTGGTTTCTCAGAGCTACACTGGTCCAACATAATCTGTTTTGGTTTGTTTTTCTCCTGTTGTAACGAAATGCTGGAGACTGGTCCATTTGTCAAAGGGGAGAATGGGTTTACATGAGATCATAGTTCAAGAGGCAGGAAAGTCCTCCAAGAACATGAAACCAGCTCCTGAGAGGAGGGCGAAGGGAAGGGGCAGCCACAGCTACAGTCCATGAGAGCAGAACACTCAGGAGAACCATTTTAATACATCATGTTCTTTGCTCCCAGTATCTAGAAGCTCCCTCTAGGTGCCACCACTACCCAGAGAAATTAAAGTGGCAGCGCATGCGCTTTGGGGAGACACATGCGAAAACCATAAGAAGCTCTTCCGAAGAAAGTTCGTGGTGACCTTCCAGTGTGCAGCTTTAGCAAAACCCTGTCTAGAGATTTAGGACTTAACCATCTGTACTCATCTCCCACAGGGCTACATTCTGAGCCTTTCTCATAGCATCTCTGCCAGAATTAGATAAGGTAGGCAGAAGCCGCCTTCAAACCAAATCAACTTCCATTGTAATGCACAAAACAAGGGGTAAAGCTAGGCTAAGACCTCATGTTTCACAAATGCTATGTAGCTTTTAGATCATCACGTGCATGCCTGCCTGCCACAGCAAACGCTGTCCTTGGCTGCAGTTCCTGTTCTAGGGCATGCCTCAGAAAGGAGAGGAACCAGTTGGACAGATGGTGTCAGGGAGATAGGCTCTTATCAAAGATGACAAACGAATGTGCCTGGCCACCTGGGCTTTTAGGCTACAGGTGCCACTGAAGAGTCTTAGTCCCCAATAAACACTTCATATAAACTGGGTGGTGGTGGCGGTGGCAGCTGCAGCAGCACTCAGGAGGCAGAGGCAGGGGCATCTCTGTGAGTCTAGTCCACAGAGCCAGCCTGGTATACAGAGCAAGTTCTAGGACATTGAAGGCTGCACAAAGAAAACCTGACTTGGGGATGGGGTTTGAGGTGAGATGACTTCAGATAAATCCAAGCACCGGTATGTATTTCTGATCCATCTGGTTCTGTTCTCTCTTAACCAAGCATCTGTATTTGGGATAATGTCATAATTTCTCAACCAACCTGTGACTCTCAACCTAGAAATCTCTTCTCAGTCAACAATACAGAAGGCAGCATTTCTTCCTCCCAGATCTCAACCTTGAATCAGTCTTCCTTTCTTCCTTTTTTCCTTTCTTCCTTCCTTCCTCCCTCCCTCCCTAACTCCCTCCCTCCCTCTTTTTCTTTCTTTCTCTCTTTCTTTCTCTTTTTTCCCTCTTTTCTTCTTTTCTTCCCTGCAAATAACTTCCAAAAAGACCAGTTAAGCTGGGGAGTTGTTTAAAGTGGGGATTTAAAATGCTTCATAGTGTGCCAACTCCCAGACACAGCTTCAGCTTATACAGAGAACACACCAGCTCCTGTGACAAAGGCTAGCAGCAATACCTCAGGGCATAAGATGACCCAGGCAGGGTGGCTTGTCCTCATCTCTGCTTCCACTGCTCTTTGTTCTCCTAACTCTTTCACAGATGGAGAAGGTGGCCACAGGCAGCCTTCAGTTGAAGGCCCTGAGAGAAAACATCTCTTTCAAGGTCCTAGATGGGCCACATTGGCATTGGGTTTCACACTGTGATTAAGGGCTTGCTTTATAATTAGAAGAAAAAGGGGGGGCAAAACATCCGGAAGCCAAGGAGCCTCCACAATGCACTCCATGCATCCTGAGCATCACGGCCATCAAGTTAAATAATACAAATCCATTGTTATTATGATGTTGTTATTCTTATTACAAGTCAGCAATAGACGGATTCTCTCTAGAGACAACACCCAAGACAGCTCTGCCCTTTATCACCTCTAAGTGGATGTTATAGGTAAGCAGTGTGATCCTCCAATCCACTGCAAACATACAAGCATGCTCACAGAAAGGAGCACGAGGAAAAAGAAGTAATTATTTCCCAACAACCCTGACATTGGGAGAGTAGTGATCAGGCACTTGTTATGCAGGGCAGGGGAGCACAAATGCAGAGTCAGGTTAAGTTTCCAATGTGAGGCAGGGGGCATCAGACAGTGTATACTGTATGTTAGAACTCACTAAGCGCGTGTTCCAACTGTATCGAGTAGGTTTCTCCTTCCTGGAAGACGGCAAAGAGAACCACTAAACTGAAGGAGGCATTCCATCTGACCCCAGGACCTATTGTTTGTTAATGTATGTGGTAAGCTAACAGGTGTGGGGAGCAGCCACACGTAATGGTGCCTTTGACTACATGACACATCCAGAGTTCAGAGATTTTAAAAATGTAAAACGTGTGTTTTGGAATTGTCATGCCAGCGGGAGGGTCTCCATCCATGTCGGTCAGACTTTGGCACTGCTGTGATAGCAGAGCAGCTGAGGGAGGACTTACTTTCACTCATGGTGTCAGAGGGTCCAGGCTGTGGTCACTTGGTTCCGTGTTACTGTAGTGAGATGGCACACCAGGCAGTTGGGAGCATGTGTTGAGGGCTGTTTACATCACAGCAGATAAGGAAAGCAAAGGGGGTGGGGGCCTGGAGACCAGGTCAGACTGTGAAAGGTACACCCTGTACACCGCAGTGACCAAGCTTTTGGCAGTGAAGCCTTACTTCATGAGGTTCCCACCAGTCCACAAAATAGTGCCACTAGCAGGGACCAAGCCCTTCCTATAGGAGCCTGTGGGAGATCTTATATTAAAGGCCAATAACATTCTTCTCCAGCCCCCAAGATACCATGACCTTCTCATAGTGCAAAATGTGTCTGGCCCCTTTCCAAAAGTTCCCCCAATCTTAACAGTCCCATATTGTTCAAATTTTCAAGTCCAAGGTCTCTTTTGAGCAAACTCTCATTATTGAGCCCCTGTACAAAATAAAAACCAAGCACACAGTCCCAAGATGCAACGGCACAGAATAAGTATTTCATTTCAAAACAAAAGGGGGAAAGGACTGTTTCTGTCCCTGACCTCTTAACAGTATCAACAGGCCTGAGTCGTTTTGCTTGGCATCCTTTGATTGCTTTTGAAAGTAGAACTCTAATCCATGCACACTACCCTGACCTTGTCCTCAGTCCCCAGCTTGCATCACCCACTCAAAGGTTTGTGACTTCCTAGACACTGCAGATAGTGCAGCCACAACGCTGCCTTTGCCAGCAACCTCTGACTCTGTTCAGCTTCCTTCTTTTCTCTTGGTTTTTTCCTTTAGGACCTATCCCCTCATTCTTCCCTTCTCGCTTCCCTTTCCCTACATCCATTTCCAGCTGCTACAGCTCCTTCCCTCTGAGGCCACCTTTCCCAGTCTCTACTCCCACCCATCTGTATCTCTCCCTCTTCCTCCCTCCTTCCCTCCCCTCCTTCCTCCCTTCCTCCCTTCCTCCCTTTCTCTCTCTCTCTCTTTCTTTTCTTCCCCCCTCCATCTGAAGGATACCACATGCCACACAAGTGTTCTTCACTGAGCCACAGCCCAACCTTTCTCTGTCCCCTGTCCCCTATCATATACACCAACCCACACCCTCCCCACTTTAAGCCCCTTTATTTCTCACAGATGACAAGAGTAGATGTGGAGGGGGCGCAGAGATGTAGGAGCAAGGGAAATAAAAAGAAGGCACAGAACACAAAGTCCTGGGGCTGAGAATTAAACGATGTGTCATTTTATCTAGTGTCTTAGCCAACACGTGGGAACAGCGGGCCGTAACAGTGACTCCTCGGGATGGGCTGCTTCACTTTGCACTTCTGTCCTTTGGGGTCTGCCACAGACGGATGCAGTTCTGAAATGTGTCTAACACCAGAGCAGGGGGATAAAAGCCTCGTTCTCCTGATCCTTTAACCTCACGTGAAAACCTTTAGACAAAGGATATTGTTTTTCATTTTCATTTTCTGAAAAAGGTTCTAGGTTACTAATATGTATATATATTGGGGGAGGGGAGGAAATCTGTATTCATGCCTGAGTTATGAAAAAGATAATTGCTAGTTAAATAACATAAGTGGCTGTTTTTCCTCCAGAATCCTGAAAGGAACACAAGAGCTGAATAATTACATGGTAGCGATTTTTGGCCTTGACCTCAACACACTTCCTCCCTTTTGCTATTAAAGAAGCCACTTCTCATTTGCGGCCTCTTCTTCTGCTAGGTTTCGTGGGTTAGCAATCTCTGAAGACTAGAAAGCTCATTTCAATAGCAAGGAAGTTCCTGAATGAACTTTGTTATCTTACGATAAGCCTTGAACACTCTTTGAAGTCTATCTGGCTGAACCTACCTTTCAAGTGGCATGCCTGAGGACAGCCATCATGTTGCCTCTGAGCCATTTCCCAGTCATTGAAACAATGTCCCGATCCCTTAGTCACTATTTGAATAACCTGCTTTCCAGCACTGAACCCAGTGCCTGTTCCCCTGGACAGTGTGAGTTTTCAAAATCCCTGTCTAAGGATGTGCCTGAGACTGACCACAGCCAGGATAGATGTCACCGCGTTCTGTTACACATACTGTTTCTCTTCTTACTGACATCTGCCCCCAGTTAGAATGTTTACAGTTGACTAAGAAGGTGATCAAGGAGCTCGCTCCCCTTGTGAAACTGGACCTGATACCTAGCTCAGACTTGAATTGTCCAGGTTTTAATTGATACTTCTTTAATGTGAACCTTATATTTATTCTTCCCCAATGTATCTTACAGCTTGAGGGTCATTTTCTAGCCCTGGAAGCCATGCGGATATTCTTGGGGTTAGGGTTTTTGGGGGTTTTTTTGGTATTTTTTTATTGTTTGTTTTGTTTTATTTGCTTTGTAAACATTTACTTCTTTTAATTTTTTTTTTGAGAATTTCACACATGAATACAATGTATTTTTATCATCTACAACCTCCAATTTCATCTAACTCCTCCCAGGCTCTCCTACATCCCCTTCTCATCTCTCTCTCTCTCTCTTTCTCTCTCTCAATTTTAAATAACTCACTGAGTCTAACTAGTGCTGCCTGTGTGTGCATAGTTACAGGGCCATCCACAGAAGCATGGGAGCCTATTAGTGGCCACTCCCCTGAAGAAAATTGACTGTTCATCCTAAAGCAGCCATCAACTATGGCTTGGGCATTGGGAGTTCCCACCCACATCCATACTGGACTCTTAAGTGGCTTCATCTCGTGTAGGTCTTATGCAGGCAGTCACAGCTGCTGTCATTTCATAAGCACAAGAGCTCCCATTGTGTCCTGAAGACATTGTTTTACAGAAGGCTTCCCAGAACTTCGGTTCTTACAGCCTTCCTTCTCCCCTTCTCTGATGTTCTCTGAGGCTTGGGGGTTGGGGGGGGTTATGGTATAGACATTTAGGTCTGAACAAGGACCCTGCACTTTGATCAGTTCTGAGACTCTGCATTAACTACTATCCACTACTGGGTGAGACTAATAACCGTGGTTATTAAGACAAGCATTTAGAAGGAAGTCTGAGACTATGTCCACTTAGAAAAACCATCTTTATCTGTCCACCAACTGTTAAGGGCAGAGACCAGAACAGGACAGAAAAAGCTTATCAAGAGGATGTCTTTGGCCAAGTAACCGTGGCTCTCTCTTGATTTCTTCAAGACAAAGATCTTTTGGACCATGGCCTGTACTGTACTCTACACTTACAATATTCTACAATCACAATAGTATTCACTTTTTAGTTTGATCAGACATACACTAAAGCTTGTTTATGTATTCATATACATGTATGTCAAAAGAGGGCATTGGGTCACCTGGAACTGGAGCCAGCGGTGGTTCTGAGCCATCACTCCAACTCCAGGAGTGATCCAAGCATAGTACATAAATAGATTCCTGCTGCAAGAGTCGACCAATGCTAATATGCAGGAAATTGGAAGGATGCATATTCCAACCCCTCCCCAGACCCCAGATGTAGACTCCCTGGACCTTCTATTTATATACATATTTTTGATATGAATGAGATCTTATTCAAATCTTTGCTATTTGGTGACCTTTTCCAGTCAAAGAATGTTGGCCTCAATGCACGGTGCAGATCTGCTTCTTCTAGACTATTCTGGAGACT
Source organism: Mus caroli (assembly GCF_978045245.1). Taxonomy (NCBI): domain Eukaryota; kingdom Metazoa; phylum Chordata; class Mammalia; order Rodentia; family Muridae; genus Mus; species Mus caroli. The sequence continues at coordinate 15,176,515 of NW_028227273.1, read as the reverse complement.
GGCTCTAACATCATTTATTTAGCTATCAGTAAGGACTTTGGCACCATTTGTGCTGGTCTCGACTCTACTGTCATTGACTCCACTGTGGGGACTTCGCTTTTCCTTCTGCTCCTGCAGGAATCTGCAGGGGTTAAAGTTTACCCAGACATATAGAGATGGCCATATTTGCATGCCCGAGAACCATAATTTTTGTGCCAGGTCGCATGTGCCCAGAACACTGTTACTTTAACTTAGCTTTGGAAACGTGGATCACAAAGTTAAAGATATAACCTATCTTTCAAACCAGCCCTTATTTTCAAGGACATGTGTGCTTGTGTTCAGAACATCATTTCTCCCTGACAAATGAGGGAAACTCCAGGTTAAAAACAGGGAGACAAGCCAGGTGGTGGTGGCGCATGCCTTTAATCCCAGCACTTGGGAGGCAGAGGCAGGTGGATTTCTGAGTTTGAGGCCACCCTGATCTACAAAGTGAGTTCCAGGACATCCAGGACTATACAGAGAAACCCTGTCTCGAAAATAACAAAAATAAATAAATAAAACAAAAACAAACAAGCAAAAAACAAAAAACAGGGAGACATCAATTCCAAGTCTTAGTGTCCCTAAGGGAGGCTTCACAGAGTCTGGGGAGGGACACCCAGGTGCCCTCTGGAATGGCGGCAGTTCTTCACAGGACCCCCAGACTCAGGCCAAGATGCCTTCCAAAGTCAGCTAACCTTTTACACTAAAATCCATGTGTCCTGCATACCAGTTATCAGGAGCTTGGCACTCGTGGGCCTAAGTCTGGATGCTCTTATTTATAGAAATAATAACTTCAGGCCTGTTATACACTCCTGAGCCTGAGCTTCCTCAGGTTTAAAAAACACAATATCCCAAACATGATTATTGATCATGAGGAGTAAATGAGAAAATCAATTAGTACAGTTCATGGTGGTAGTATCAGTATTATGTCTTCTCTTACCAAGTCTTTTTTTCTGATCTGCAAACCATGGTCTTGAAGGGGTGCTTGGGCCTTCATCACAGAAAAAGGCATCTAGTCTGTCAGCTAAGTGTGATGGCTTCTAGGACAGCAGTCCCTCGCCCACCTGCCAGATCTTTCCAGCCCAGAGGCAGAACCCTGACCTTTTGCTCATCTTTCTTAGGCAACACATTGACTGGCAACCAGACCCCCAGAGTTGTGTGAGAACGAATTTCAAGACTGGTGCCTGTCCTATGATGGCCCCTTAGACAGCATCAATCTCGGCTATACTGCGGGAAGCTATTGTTGCCGCCTCTAAAAGGCTCTCACCCAACCTTCTGTTCTTGGTAGGTTAGGCTCAGTGACAGTGGCCAACCTGTGATTTTCTCCAACTCCAGCTAGTGGCTCTACGAGTGGGGTGGTCCCTCGCCCCCATTTTACCTCATCCAGGATTTGCCTGTGTGGAGATGCTAACTTGCAAAGGCTTCCTGTCCCCAAAAGCTCCTGGAGGTATCATGCTGGTCTCCCTCTAGGCCCTTGTCCAGGTTCTCCACTGGCTTTTATGGTCGTGTTTTGCAGCCTAGAGGTAAGGAGGCTCTTGGATAGTCCTCATCAGTCCCTGGCAGCAAAGATGAGGAAGCCAGACTGGGTAAAGAACCAAGGGTGTACTGCAGGGCCCTCTGAGAGATGGACACTAAGGGAGCAGTACTGTGCTGCTTTCATCTGATTTCTTCTTTTCCATCCCTGAGAAGAAATGCACAGGCTTCAGGCCTGGAATGCCCGATCTACGTAGGCACAGCCATACTGTGATCCTGTCTCAGGCACCTGAAGCAGAAGGCAGGGCATGGAGATCCCTCCTGAGTGCCAGGGAGGAAAGTATTCAAAAACCTCTCCCAGTCCAAACTGGAAAATTGCATGCAACAGTCTGTACTCTGGCACGGCCTAACCCCCAATTTTCTTTTCTCCTGTGCTGAGTCAGTACCCAGTGGGCCATACGTTTTAAGAATTCAAATGCAGGAAGAGGGATGGGTTTGCTAGATCCAAGCTTTGGCAAGCTGGCACTGACACCTGTTTGGGGATGGCTGGGGCAGCCACCTAGCTGCCATGTGCTTAGATTCTCATGCTGCTGTTTCAGGGATGCCTTGTGCAGTAAGGATGTGCCTATGCCTGAAGTGCTCGGGGTACCAGCCACACCCCAGTGGGTGTGAGATACCACAAGGACACGTAAAGGATTCTAAACTAGTATTTCTGTTTTTTTTTTTTCCCTCCATGCTCTGAGGGCTTACCTGAGGGTTCCTGCAGCAGATTAGAGAGGTCAACATTAAATTACATATATCCATTAACAAGGAATTTCCTCACTGTCATTTTTGAGATCTACATACAGGCCACTACACCCAAGTATAGACTTTCTTCTCTGGTGTGATCGTCATTGGTCAGGTCCATGGCTTGTACTCCTCTATTTATTTTCTTAGCATCCCCCAAGCAACAAGACGAGCTGGAGACAGAGAAAGGAAAGGAGCTAGGATCCCACTCCACCCCCAAGTGTTAAGCATTGCACTCTGTGCTCCAACCACCCTTACGATATTGATATGCTCGCCTATTTCATATATATAAAGGGGTTTTTTTTATTGTTGTTGAAAGTCATATGGGTTGCAAATGAAGGTGGGTGGCTATCAGCCCATTTTATGTTGCTATAACAAGATATACGAAGTGGGGAAGCATAAGTAAAGAGGTTCTAGAAACTGGAGGATCCCAATAGCATGGTGAAACACCCTGGCAAACATCCTCTCACTTCACCCCAACATAGCAGAGAAGCAGAAAAGGACTCAGGTACATGCATAAGGGCTGGCTCGGGCCAACTTTGGTCTACAAACCCACTCTCATAAGATTTGGTTCACTTCTTCAGGATAACATTAATCTGCCCATGAAAAGGGAGCTACTATAACCTAAGTATTTTTTCCCTAAACCCCACCTTGTAAAGACCATCACCTGGGGACCAAGTTTTGAGTATGTGAACTTTCAAGGTACAAGATATGGCCACACCATAGCAGGGAATGAGATTCGAACTCAGGTTTTCAGACTTCAAAGGCCACCGTTCATTACCATACCAGTTAGCAAGTGTTCATGGGCTTTACTGCCCATCATCAAGATTTGACAAGCCTCTCCCATCCGGCCTTGCACCAGCTATAGACTTCTTTCACATTACTATGCCTTTTAAGGACCTAAGCCATATAAGTGCTCTTTCTGGGCCAGGAGTCTATGATCTCAAGAGGCAACCATCTTTGTTCCAGTGACAATTGAGTCAAGCTCTTCCCCCACTCCTCCTGGTGTGAGCTAGCCTCAGTCTTTTGCTGGGGCAACTTAATGTCTATAATTTACAGACAAATCTTGAGCAAGCATCACAAAGCTTCCGGGGGTTAGAAGATGAGAAAGTTGGCAATAAAGTAAAATTAAGGCTTCCTAACAAGATCTACTCCACTCAAACTCATTATACTGAAATCATCATAAAATTCACACTCTTCCCCTCCCCGGAGTTGACAGCTTTATTTGGATAGAGATGACCAAACCAATGATCTCATGGGCCACAGCGCCAAAACCTTAGCTCGGTATTCCTCAAACAATTCTCTTGGTACCTCTTCAGACTCTAAAAAGTCACAGTAGAGCCCGAGGAACTATTGTTGATCTTGAGTGATATCTGTCAATAGTTACAGTTTTAGAAATGAAGGCTGAAAAACTACAAAGCATTTACCTATTAGTCCATTAAAAGACAATAAAGTCAGTGCACTATAGACAAATATTTTAAGGAAATAATTATATTTTCCAAAACCAAAAGTATTTAGTCAGTGGGACACTGTTTTGTGTTTTTACAAATCTCCTTAATTTCCAACTTAACAGAAACCATCTGGATTTTCCTATTTCTGCCTGCAATCTGTTATGATGTCAAATATCACGTAGATCCCGTGTAAATAGAGTGAAAAAGGCAAGGGATATCTTACAGTCATAGTTCTAATGGGTTCCCCCATAGGGTCTCAGAGACCTTGAGGATTCTTGAAAGGCTTTGGAGACCACTGTCTGAAAGAATATTATTTTCCTGTGATATAGAAAGCAGACAGGAGCAACGGTGGGTCTCAAAAGGAGCAATGTCCAAACTACTGTTTTACAAGACAAGTGTGTAACCCTGCTGGTCTATCGGAAAGGAGTCCCAAGCAGGGTAAGGTCTGGCCAGAAAGATGTCACCTTCCCCTGGTAGTTGCCCATCTGGACAATGAACTCTAAGCCCAGGAAAGGCCAGGAAGAAGATATAAATCTAGTCCCCAAACCCCAGTAGCTCAGAGCCCAGGAGTGGATACCTGAGCCAAGTGAGCTTAGCTTGGAAGAAGAAAGGGGTACTCTCAGATGTGGGGCCAGCAGGCAACTAGCCACAGCCTAAAGTTGCAATGGTACCTTGAATGCCATTTATGCCAATAATACCAAGGGTGACAATAGTAACATATTACTAGTAATATATTAAGCACTACCACGGATCGAGCGCTTTGAGGCAGGTAGAGTGCCAAACACTTGATATAAATCTTTTATTATTAATCCCTCACAACTTCTAAGGATAGGTATTATCTTAATCCCCTTTTTATAGACAAATAGAGCAAGGCAAAAAAATTTAAGTTACCCACCAAAATCACAGGTGTCTACTGTGGTTGAGCTGGAATTTGGCTTTGGATCTACCAGGTTCCAAGAACTCCCCTGCCGCTCAGCCTTACTACCTGGGAAAATTGCTGACTGTGGAAATACAGCCACTGGAGAGTCAAATGCAGTCGTCTCCTGTTGAGAGAAGAGGCTGTTGTCATAGCTTGGGCCTTGTTACTGCTCCCATTAGAGAGAACATGAAGACAGAGTGGACTCCCCTCCTGGTGTAGGCAGACTTCTGGAGGGCTCAGAGCCATGACAAGACTTAGGGGAGGTGGGGAAGTGGGAAACTGAGTCAACCACAGCCTTCAGAGGATGGTCCCCACGGTACACGGGGATCTCCTGCACCCCTCCCAACCCACCTCCATCTGTGTATAACAGTAAGGACCGAGACAACTCGGTATTGTTCTCACCAGCTCAAGTCTGGCACACCTGCCTCCTCCCCCACAAAAACTATGCCCCTTCGAAGCTGTGGACCAGCAATCCTTTGCAACCCTGTTGCCCACAGGCTTTCTGGCACAAGGCCCGCTTTCACATCCTAACCCTTCTAACCTCATCCACTTGGAGGTGCAAGATCGTCCCTAAACAAGCTCCGTCACCCCCCTCTCCAATTCCATGAGAAAATAAACAGGGAGACGGTAAGCGAATTCCATTCCACGGCATCCTCCCTTCTCCTGAACCAGAGGCTCTGAAGAGTAGAGCTTTGCACGCGCTTGCGCTTTCAATTTGCGTGCAGACAGGCACAAAAGACCTAACCGGATATACCTGTTATTTCCCAATGACCTGAGATCCTGAAGTTTATGTTAAGCCTTGGGTTATGACAGAGCTTGCACGCAAGGCTCCGCAGCTCCCTCCCACAGGCAATTCCGAGGTGGTAGAGGGGAGGACATAGGAGCCGCTCTGAAGTGGAGGCATATAATTTAATTCCGCCTAAGCTGGCCAAGCATGCAGACTGTTCCTTTTTTGTCAGCCTATAGCCTAAGTGATTTGTTCTACTCTGGTAAGAAATGTCTGATTAGAACCATATTGCTGTTAAGCCCCGGAGTGAAGGATGAAAACTCCCTGAAGCTTAGCTGGTGTGTGGTGAGACAGGTGACAGCTGACACACAACAGCCCCCCAGCCCCTGTACTTCTTAGCCAGGTCATGCCTAGGGATTCGGGAGTCAGAGAGAGGCTCTACATATTGTATTCATGCACTGATCTCATACCACATTGCTCACGGACAGCTCAACTTTTAGTGAGAATATTTGCAGAGCAGCGTTGCACACCATCCTGAGTTTGAACTCTATCTGAGAGAAGTTCACACCTGCCGTCACTGTCTGTTTTTCTCTGAGATACAGGGCAGGTTGGTGATGCGGGAGAGCGGGCAAACATGCTTCCGTGGCAGTAATCTTACTCAAGCAGTGAGGTGCAGGACTCCAACGCTGCCCTGCCTCTAACGAGCTTTGGGTTTGAGACAAGGAACTTCTTTCTGCACGTCAGTGAATGTATCTGTAAAGTGGGTGAACTAACTGGTCCTCACCTACAATACTGACATTGACATCTTACAAATAATCACATCACTGTGACCTTAACCCATGCCGTTCCTTTAGGATTCTTGATTTAAAATATTTTCTCTAGTGACATGAAGAGAGGAAGACTATATCAACCATAGCAGTAGGATTTGAAAAGAGTGTTCTATACCTGCCCCACCATAATCCAGCTATCTCATGTCCTCTGAAGCTACAACAATACTGCCAATGGGCTCTATAGCCTGCCATGGGCTGTACTTTCCCTCACCTTCCTCTGGTCCACATAAAACCATCCCAGCACCAGGGCTGTCCTGACTCATTGCTTCGTTGATTTCTTTCTGTCCCACATGACTTTGGATTTTGTCTCCAGTGCCTTTCTGTCCCCTCTGGAAGCTCAGGGACTTAGTTTCCTGGGAGGTTTCCTCCATCTTTCTTTCTGCGCCACCTGCTGCACACCCGTCGTGGATGCATTGACTTGTCGAACACTGTGGATTTCCTCACAGCACAGAGAGACTACCCCACAGGACTGGGAGGGACGTTCACCTCCTCGTATGGAGAGCACCAGCTCCATTCTCCAAAGGTGTCCTTTCAGGATGGCCAGCAAGAGTGGTTAGGCCAAAATAGCTAACTTGGACCAGTTTTTTCAGGGAAGGGTTAAACTGATGACGTTGGTGAAAAATGTGACCACTTCAGGAAATGTAAAGATGACTAGAGTCCTTGGAAATCCTTTCATTTTCTTAAAGAAATAAGAATTTTGTTCCTGAGAAGAGTCTATTGTTTGACCCTGTGAGGGGCCAAGAAAATGGAGGACTGTGAGGTTCACTGCTTCTAGCTCGCAAAGCACAGAGGGCTTGAAGCTGCTTACTGGGAAGGGACCCTGTGACTAAATTGAGAACTCAATGTATATGACATCTTTTTACTTTGAGATCAGCATAAAAATATTTAACATTATAGAACATCTGCAGAAGGAAGAGAGGCTAGAAAAAGCGAGGGCTTAAAATTTAAAATTGAGTGGCCCTCAACTTTCCTGATTTAATACAGTTAGTTCCTCATTTTGTGCTGACCCCAACAATAAAATTATTTTGTTGCTACTTTATAATTTTGCTACTGTTGTGAATTGTAATGTAAATATCTGATGTGCAGGATGGTGTTAGGCAACCCTTGTGAGAAGGACATTCAGTCCCCAAAGGCTTGAGACCCACAGACTAAGAACCACTGGGTTAAATAAACTTTGAAGATATGAAGTAGGTAAAACACACTGCCACCAGTGCAGGGAGGATGCATACATGGTGCGGTGTGGGGTGTGGGACCCTCAGGTCCCAGCAGGGAGAAGCACCCTGTCCCAGGCTCGCTGCCCTTTCCCTGACTCGGCTCTGGAGTACAGTCTTGTTGTTTTCCATAAAGCATTTCGGAAATGTTAATGAGTGTGGCAAAGCTGTCTTTAGAAGGTCAGAGAGGGAATGGGAAAGATAGTGGGTGGCAGATGGAAGCTGGAGACCACCAGGTCCTGGCGAGCATGCACACTGGCTTAAGCGGTCAGAACTCTGGCGATGTTAGATGTGGATGGACCAGAGCAGAACGATGTAAACACCAGATTAAGTTTGGAGAACTCAGAGACTGGAGACTAGTAGGGCAAGTGAATAATGTTTTTCCTTTCTGATCTGAAAGGAGAATTTGTGCTGAGAAACATGTTGGGGGATGGGGTGGCAAAAAAGCCTCTCCCCTACCCCCATGCCTGGAATGTTTCTAATTATCTGATCGTAAACTCTCCCACAACAATTTCTAGACTGACAGACAGCCTGAGAGTAAGTGTCCCTTCGCCTGCATTAGATAAATGTCTGTCTTACCAGTGCCAGGGAATAAGCTTTGTTTGCAGAATTTCACAAATACCTGTGGCAATGGAAGTGCTGTCAAGGTGTAGATTGGTGACACAGGAGAGGTGATTTCTCCAAATCTGTGATCTTGTAGAGATAGCTCTGGGGGGGGGGGGGAGAGGTCTAACTTGTAAGAAAATACAGATCTTGAACTCCAAATAAAGAGGAGGCAAAGACATTTATCTCAGAAAGTCAGAGCAAACGGAAACAACTCCTTATTAAGGCTCTGACTACTGGAATATTCAGCCTTGAAAATCCATGACCAAAGATGTCCACACAGAGTCTTCAGGGGAGTGAATCAAATTATCAAGAGAGCTTATAGAGCAAGTGAATTCTGCCTGCTTGCATGCAAAAAATAATGCTACCACCCATGGTTCCTTTAGAGAGAACGAGGACTTGGAAAGTGAATGAATGACTTCATTTCTGTCGGCTGAAAGCAACTCCAGACCGGCTCACACATCACCGCCTTATTTTGATTTGAAAGCAAGGTTACAGGGACATTGGAGTGTACAGAAAGAACCCTCTCAGAAGCACGATTCCCTAATGTATCACACCGTGCATGGTATAGACACTGGACAAGCCATGGTATTAAGTCGGGTAGTGTCTTCACTCTGAGGGAAGTCTTCATTCATGGTAGGGGGATCTCTTACATTTCAGCCATTATTAGCAGCAAAATGTGAAAGGAAAACAGGTGGGTGCATTGACCTTGTGGAAGCAGTAACAGGTGGGTGTATTGTCCTTGTGGAAGCAGTAACAGTTTCTAACCTGTGGAAGCAGTAACAGTTTCTAACCTTGTGGAAGCAGTAACAGTTTCTAACCTTGTGGAGCAGTAACAGTTTCTAACCTTGTGGAGCAGTAACAGTTTCTAACCTTGTGGAGCAGTAACAGTTTCTAACCTTGTGGAAGCAGTAACAGTTTCTAACCTTGTGGAAGCAGTAACAGTTTCTATTTTGCACCTTTCCTCTTTGGCATGTGATACATTTCACACACTCGCTAAAAATTGAGAAAATAAGCCGTTCCTTAAGTAACACAAAACAGCTCATTTATGAATCTAAGAGGATTAAGGAATATGGTTTTACTGTGTTTGTTTAGAGCCTGTGCCAATCTTTTTTTTTCAGAAGCATGAATCTGATTTTTCTTTTCAGAAAAAAAGAAGCAGCAGCATTTAAATAGAACCATTTTTTTTTTTAAAAAAAGAGGGGGTTTTACAGTGAGATCGTTCTCATTCAGAGCTTGTGACAAGTAATTCTCTTCTGTTCTGAGAGTAGGATTTTTGCACTCCATTAAATGGGATGTCATTTTTTAAGGAGTGTAACAATGGGTTGTTACAGTTCTGTATGATTTAATATTAAAAACCAATCAGACCATTCGCTAACTATTTGTTTATATTCCTGCATGATGTAATTCCTCAAAAAGTCTTTTAAAAAATGAAATTTCACCCATGTTGCTTTGAACTTTGCAGTGAGTCTCTCCTGGGCCATAAGAAAGTTCAACCCTCTTACTTTGGTCACATCACCTGGACCCTGGCTCGCTCACTCTCCACTGTGAACTACTTTTCCAACTAGTCTTCTGTCCCCTTACAGTGCCTCCGACAGGCACGACAGTGCTTTCCCACCCCCACTGTGCCTGCACTTGTTCCCTCTAGAACATCCTTCCCTCGTCCTTTCATGGCTGCCTTTGTCACATGTTTTGTTTCTTGTTCCTCCTTTCTAAAGAAGTGCCCTGCAGCCACCCATTGCCATCTGTCCTGTCTGTCTCCTAGTACCTGGCATCCATTGCCATCTGCCCTTGGTTAGCCCTGTTTCTTGGTTAGTTCATATCTATGCGTCTGAATAGGCTACAAGTATATCTCCCAAAGGTTCCTGTTGGTACCTGGGGCCTCTGAGTGGCAGAATTAAGAAGTCCTGCCCTGTGGAAGTTAATTCACTCAGGACCAGGGATGCTGCACATTCACCAACATTTCTGGAATGGAAAGACTCTGTCTCTTTGGTGCATAAAGGGGTGTGGGGCTGGTGCTGGCCCGGAAGGTCTGATTTTCTGGGCAGTGATTACAGCTTCCTCACTGTTGAGCCTGAAATGAACACTTGCGGAGTCCCTGCTGCCTGCCAGTGCTGTGCAGGGTGATTTACATTTAGAGGAATCTTGTTTGATCCCTACAATCACTCCACAGTAATAAAATTGTGATCTTCACTTTACAGAGAAGGAAAGGGGGAGGCTCGGGAGACTTAAAGGGCCTGTGTATGACCCAACACAATGCTCTTAGGAGGAGAAATAAAAGACAGCTCAGAATTAAACAATTCCCAGCAACACGTGTGCTTCCATCAGCAACCAGCCCTGGGTCCAGCACAGCAGCCACCGAGGACCAGCAGTTGCTTTCCAGGGTGGACGCCATTTCTGCTGTTGAGAGGAGCGGATGAGAAATCGTGTGTGAGAATTGGGAAGGACCATCAGGGTTGCCAACCCTTACCTTCTGTACTTGTCCTGTCCTTTCCTCATTTCCTCTGGGCTTTCACAACAGCATATCCTTCTTCCTTGCCTTATCTGGAGAAAAAAAAGAAGAGACAGTGAGACAGAGTCCTAGACTAGAAAGGCCCCATTGCTCTTCAGAGACGCCCACTACTCAGATGGTCCCATTAGAGGTAAAGACCTCCCATCATCTAAGACGACTTTAAGTGGTGGCCAGCCATGCCAGAACAGGGTACTGAGATGCCAGTTGCAGCACAGACTATGTCTGAGATATTTGGAAAGCTGAAGTGAGAAGAAAGCGCAAAGCTGCCTTAGCGTTTCACAGAGGCATGAGAGAAAAGGAGAGGTAAAACCTGGGGGTTGGGGGGGGGTAGGGTAGGGGGTGAGGGTGGGGTGGGGGTGGAAATGAGGTGTGACTTAGGCTTCACATACCTCAGCAGGACTCGGGAAGAGAGAACAGAAAACTAAGAGTATTTCCTGAAACTACTTTTCAAAAGTAATTTCCCTAGTGAGGCCAATAAACACGCACATTTTTTATTTTATGAATATTATTGGTTTTCTGCACTTATGCTTGTATAGCACATACAGGAGTCAGGGGACTTTCAGGCATTACGCCACCCAGTTGAAAAGGGGCCAGATCATTGGCCTGACTAACTCTAATTTGTTACTCTCTGGCTTTATTTTTTAAATTTTCCCCTGAAGCCATTGCTCCTGGAGTTACCTTGCAGCCCAGAATTACTGGACTGATCAATTAGCATCTTTATAATGGGCCTTCGTTAAATGACAGCAGCCTATAGGACAGAGCACCCTCAAATGAGGGAGACTACCCTTGATGGGGAGGCTACCCTTCCACAGATGGAATCATTTTGTGGGAACAAAATTGTTCCGCTCAAATGATGATCAAAGTCCTTACAGAACTAGACAGAGGTAATGATCAACCAAACCACTGGACCCACCAAGATCACCTCTCAGACCACTGAACATACTTCAGATCCCTCCTGATTCCCATTCAAAACAACAAAACAAAAAAATTCAATAATCCCATTTGTCTCTTAAAGAACCTTAGGGTCCCTGAACCCCTTTATCAGTTATTCTGAATGCATCCAGGTTGATCATCTCTCCGCTCTCTGACCCTCAGCAGTTCCCATCCCTGGACTTGGCACACGGGTACTGGAGGCCAAGCCTAGTTTGTTGGGGCTCTCAGATCTGTAAGTTTTGCTCCCAGCCTCAGTAACACACTCTGTCAAGCCAACTAGAAGAAAGCACGCCATCGGGCGGGCGTTGGCCACTCGCAGAAATAGGACCCAAGACGGGACGTCTTCATGAACTCACAGCTACTAAGATTTCTTGGATTCCAGGGAGTCTCTTATCTTTCTGCTTTGGCTGGCATCCTCTACTTCCTTCTATTTGTTGAACTCACAGCCTAAGATGCCTGCCGACTCTTCTTCCCAACCACACACACCGCACTTGGCGATTTTTGCTTCTTGCTTTTTTTTTCTTTTCTTTTCTTTTTTTTTTTCTTTTTGTTTTTTTTTTTTTTTTTTTTTTTTGGTTTTTTTTTTTTTTTTTTTTTTTTTGGTTTTTTTTCGAGACAGGGTTTCTCTGTGTAGCCCTGGCTGTCCTGGAACTCACTTTGTAGACCAGGCTGGCCTTGAACTCAGAAATCCGCCTGTCTCTGCCTCCCAAATACTGTGATTAAAGGCCTGCGCCACCACCGCCTGGCTCTTTGCTTCTTGTTGTATGAGCTTTTTGAGGGAGTGCTATTCTAGTCTATGGTTTTAGGAATAAAAGTCTGAAATTTTGTAGGAATTGCAGTCCATTTTTTTGTTTCTTGTCATTTGTGATCTGTTAGATTACTCTAGGCACAAGCTTTTATTTTATTATTTTATTTGCGGGGGGTGGGGGGCAGGGAAATTTAAAATTGCACAGGACCAAATAGTAAGAAGAAACTCAAGCTATGTTAAAGAGCCAGGGTATTTAGGAGACCTCTGCTGTAACTTGTGAAACCACGGAAAACACCAAGTTTATACTATCAGAATGCTCTATAGGGGGACATTGTAAGTGTAGCTATGAATCAATGATCAAAAAGATGATGGCAGCTAGAGAGATGGCTCAGTGGTTAGGAACACTTGCTGCTCCTGCAGAGGACCCAAGTTCAGTTCTCAAAATGCTCATAGGTCTATTCACAAAAGCCTGTATATGGAATATGTGTATATATGTGACATACATATAATAATATAGATATTATATGACATTAACTACATTCTCTCGTCAGAAGCTTAGACCTTCCCTTTCTTGTGAACTTTCTTTCCAAAAGAAAGTGTAAACAGGACAGTAGGTTAGACTTCAGCGTACGGTTTCTCTTCACCCATGCCCTTTTCCTTTTGCATCTAGTACTCTCTTTGTAAAAAGCCTGCATATCCTTAACCCAAGGCACTGTCTCTGGATATTGTCACATACCTGTAAATAATTAATTAGCTGTGTTTAGTTAATGAGCAACATCCAGTTCCGATATTAATGACAGGTTTTAAAATCTAGATACAGCTGGTGACAATTAGTGACCCCAGGTTGTCTCAGTTCAAAGCATTAGCTTAGAGAGGGAGACTGAATGCTACCAGATGTAAGCAAGCCAAATAAATAAATAAATAAGTAAATAAATAAATAAATAACAACAAACATAGAGTTATAAGAGGGTCTTAGGATATGAAAATTCACACACAAGCTCAAACGGTGAGATGTCCTTGTCTCATACAAATGTCAACTCTGTCATCACCTCCCAAGACCCTAATACTCCTCTTTTTTGTTATGGCTTTTCTCAGCTCTTTATTCCCTTAGAGCAAGCAAATTTTTTTAAAATCAAAACTTGGGGCTCAATGGTTGGACATGGACCAGAAATGAAGACCACCATGGAAAAGGTAGGGGAATTGGCTTCTCAGTGAGGTCTGAGCAGCAATGCCCACACATCACGTGTGAATGTCCACATTCAAGGAGCTACCCTAGGTTACGAGCGGAGGTCAGACTTTGCTCTGCAGGGCTCACATTCCTTGATCTTCCTGTCATCATACACCTCTTCTGATGTCTCCTGCCTGCCTTTCCTCACTGTGCGTTGTCCGGACAGAGAAGGGAGGCACCTTTGCCTGATTTCGCCAGATTTTGCCTGATTTCTGGAGGATTCAGCTCAGCAGGAAGCTTTTCTTCAGGTCAGTCACGATGTTCTTCTTTCATCCCCATGGCTGGTTCTTCCCTCCCTCAAGGACCAGCTATGTCGGTCGGTCGGTCTTCTCACAAATCCTTTCTTTGTCTAAATGCTCCCCCTCTTGCCAGTGACTTTGCACTCACTTCCCGTCATTCCCCCCAGCATAAGCTCTCTATCAAAAAATGATACAGCAGAATGTCCCAGAAATGTCTTCAGTTGCACAATACACAAGGGGAAACTCCTGCCTTCAATAGACAGAAAGCAGTAGAGAGTCAATTCCTCTGAGCCATTTCTCCTACAGATGCTGACCTTACGAAGGACAAGTGGGTAGAGACAGCTGGGAAGATCTTACCCTAGAGTTGCTGTCCCCTGGGAAGTCTTGTTGCAATTCAACATCACCTCCCACGGGAGCCCAGGGTGAAATCTGATGGTAGAACACTTTCCTAACACGTATAAGGCTCTGGATTCACAAACACACACACACACACACACAGAGGGAGGGAGAGAGAGAGAGAGAGAGCCCCCCACAGGATGATTAACATAGTAAATTATGTCTTCTTTTAAAGACAAAAAAAGAGACTTCTTTTCAGCAAAATCAGACTTAAGTAGTTACTGACCAGAACTCCTTTTCCTGTCTCAAACTCCCTTCCTCCCACACATAAATTCTTCATTCTACTCATAAGACGGTGCTAGCGGAGCAGAGAAGCAGCCACTGACTGGAAGAAGAGCCTTGTGGTGCTTTCCTGTTCTGACCCGACAGCCCTCTTCCCAGATTGGCACGGGATTAGACCCTTTCACGTGCTTCCCTCTCATCTCTTTGGAGAGAATGCGACATTTGGCTGGTGAATCCGCCCACCATATGATGTCCTAATTATAGCTTCATGATAATCAGTGTGACTCGGGGCACTGTTCGAACCCAGTTTCTTCATCCATAAGATGGAGAAGTTGCTAGGTTTCTTTCAGGATGTACACTTTGTGAATTACTCTCAGACTTTGGTCTGTACGTATGGTGTTTACATCTTAAATACCATGTGTAATAGCGGAATGAAAGTATCTTTCTTGAACCTCCACAGAATTTACAGGAAGGGAGAAGCATTTGAAGGGCAGGGTATAGGGCTCACACAAGAGAAGAGCGAACTGGGAAGGAGAGCGAAGAACCATCTGCTAAAGATCCAAGTGTCCTGGAGACCTGCTCAGAAATCAAGAATTGTCTTGTGGGTTAGAAATATATGCTCTCCTTCCTTCATAGCAAACACTCGGTAATGAAATACAACCTGTCAAAAAAACCAAATACTCCCCCTTTTTATGCTTAGATTCAATAGGAACAGACAATCATGCAGAAATGTAATTGAAAAGGAAGTCAATTCATACTTGAGGGGAGCCCAGCAAAGCTGCTCTCTCAAGACTCTTCCTGGCCTCTCTCTGTGTGGTCGCCCCTCCACTCAGGAGCAGGTCTTGGGAATCTATTAGCAGACAAGGTCAGAGAAAGTTTCATGGCCAGATTTTTCCCATAGAAAAGCAGGTAAAGATTGGGAGGCATTTTAATGACTGTGCTTGAGCAAGAGGGGTTAAATATTTGTAGCTTGGTTTGGGGGAGAAAAGAGTAAGTGCCTACTTAGATCAGCAGTCTAGAAGTGACTCAGTGTATTTGCTGAGTCAAATGAGCCCTTCCCAGACAATTTGACTGTAGCACTGCAGAGTTTTCAAGTTGGAAGGAAACTTAATACCCAGCAATTATGATCTCAGTTTGTAGAGTAGGGATCAAAGGCTCAGGGAGGCATCATTGAGCACAGAAACATGCATTCCCCAGGCAGCAGCTGCAGGGGAAAGAAACGGGGAGAGGGGAGGGAGGAGATGAAGGATGGAGAGAAAGATAGCAAGAAACTCTGATGCTGAAGACCTCCCAGTGTTCTTCAGACCAAGGTTTTCAGCCTATCAAAGCACTACACTTTGGCTCCTGTGGTGTTCATTCTTGATTATCTCATCGACTCTGTCTGTAATCAACTAAGAGACTCTCTCCTGGGTGTGTGTGTGTGTGTGTGTGTGTGTGTGTCCAGAAAGGATTCACTGATGAGATAGACCCTCCCCTAGAGTGCCATTGCTCTCTCACAACAGCCCACATAGAAAGAGATTCAAGGGAATGACAGTGATGTATGCTTGTCTTCTGTTGCTTCTTGATGATAAGTGTATCTATCTCTCCTATTGCTGCTGCTGCTGCCGGCATCCTTTGACATCAAATCCCAACTTCTTTGGCTTTCTAGCAGCATCTCTCCAGGAGTCCTTCTGTCCCATACTGAGGCTGCTGAAGCATTGGCTTCCTGGACTGGGCAGCAGCTGGGTTTTTAGCCTCTTCAGTGTGCAGCCAGCCATTATTAGGTTACCTAGATTATACAGTGTAAGCAAATCCCACAAAATCCTTTTTCATAACCTGTATTGATTTCTGATGCTCTAGAAAAGCCCTGGTTAATGCAGCCCCATAGGAAGAAGGAAAGGAATCATTGGCAAAGCAGCAGAAGTCTGGAAGAAGATGGACAGGACCTAGGGATCAAATACAGACAGAGTTAGAAGAATAGGTACAGCCGGTAGAAACAAGATGAAACAAGATGGTGGAAGGGATGCAACAGTTATTCAGCGAGAGCAAAGGCACAAAATCACCAAAATAGTTTGGGTGATTTTCAAGTCACCTTCCAAGGGACTTTCAAAAAGAATCAGAAGTCCTGGGGCAGTCTAGACTTCTAGTGTGGCAGGTAGGAACATTGCTCTCTGAGTTCCTGCAATAGAAGACAGATTTTGATTAATAGCAAACCAGGGTTGAAATGAGCAGTTGTGATGTACTCTGGCTTACATAGTCCCATGAAAACAGAGGAGGAGACAAGTTGCGGTGCCCCGTAAGACTCCTGCCTCTGCTGGCTGAGGAGCACATGACTTGGCGCTACATCATCTCTCTCTGTCCCTTAGTTTCCCCAGCTAAAAAGTGAGGTCATAACTTCTGGGTACCAAATTTTCTTCCAACTTGAAAACTTCTGGTTCGTGGACCCAATTGGCAGGCCTACTTTGGCCCTTTAGGTTCAGGAAATGTACCTGAGTCATTTCCAGACGGTTGATATAATTATTATCCTTTGAGGTTTTTTTCTCTTTTTAAATTTGGAAAAGACAGAGCACAAGAGCACAAGACTTTGAAAAAAATCTCGAAGAGACTTAAGATGTCTTCAAGGAGCTGGCCAGAGCTAACATTATAAATAAGGCTCAACTGACTCCGAAGGTGAATGCCATCAACTGCAGACTCAACTGCAAGTTCAAAGACAGCAAGTTTTCAGGTTGCTTAGCCTGGAGGATCCACTTCCGTTCCCATGATTCTCAGCTCTGCCTCGTCTGTGTGTAGTTCACTCTCAGTCTAGGGAAGGTATGGCAGCGGCAACTGCAGGACTGAGTATAGCCTTTGAAAAGGGCTTTTTCTTCCTAAGGCTCTACCTTTAAAAAGGAATTTTCCAGTAGACCCAGCAAACTTCCCCTTGAATTTTATGAAGCTGAATTGATTCATATGCTTATTTCTGAATGGAGCACAGCTGCGTGATGAGGCAATATAGACCCACCTTAGAGTCAGGCAAAGATGGCAGCGTAGAAAGGGAAAATCACCAATATAGGGGAATACCAGGGCCAAAAGAATGGGAATGGGAGGGTAGGGAAGTGGGGGGCGGTATGGGGGACTTTTGGGATAGCATTGGAAATGTAATTGAGGAAAATATGTAATAAAAAAAAACAGTGAAAAAAAAAAAAAGAAAGGGAAAATCATGAGGAAACCCATGGCTTGCTGGGATGGTGAAGAAGGAGGGACTCTGGGCAAATGCCCACCTCTGCTTATGGATTGTCAGAGCTCAAAACTCTTACCAAATACTTTTAGAAAGCATCTTTTGAAATCCTATGAGATATATGACCATTTCTCCCACTTAGTAGGTAGAGTGATTAATTAGCTCAAGGGCAGACATATGGGTTAGAACTTGAGACAGAGACTTGACCACTGGCAATCTGGGCTTCTCTGCATAGATTTGAAAAGGCTTTGGGGTTACTTTTTTTTAACCTACATAGTCTACTTCTGGGGAGTATGTTAAGGAAATAATAATTAATTGGGAGGAAAGAAAGACAGAAAAATGTTATATATGCATACATATATGTGTATATGTTTATATGTGTATAGTATCCGTGCTCTGATACATACACGCACACATTACAATGGGAATAACATCCAAGTCAAAAAGTTATCAATTAGCTAAGTCGATGATGGTGCATATAACCAATGAATTATACTTAATACTATAAATGGAGGTAACCTAACAGCCCAGATAAGTACTGATAATGGAGGATAAGAAGGGAAGAAAGAAGGAGAAAGAGATGGGGGAGGAAGGAAGAAAATAATTTCATCTTACTTGTTCATCTCTATTTTCTTAATTTCTTTAGCTACATGATCTAATGAAGAATGTATTTTGGTGAGAACAGTATAATCAATCAGGACAAAGTCTGCTTAAAATCATTTTATGTCTAACAATCTCTATTTCTGGGAGAGCTACAGGCACCGCAAGGTTCCAGGAGGAACTTCTGCGATTAGTTGGGGGTTTACGGCAGCCACCTCCTCATTTCATCTTCCACATACCAGAGGTCGCTGTAACGAAATATCTCATGGGAGAGCGCCAAAGCCCCGCTTTGTCTGCCTCCAGCACTCTCTGTGGGGGTGAGTGAGGTCACTGTGCCCATTGGGGATGGCACAAAGGACAGGAAGCTACCAGTTCTTCATAAAACAACATTTATGAGAATAGGTTAGGCTTTTATTTCCCCTGGAGATTTAAGTTCCTGACACGTATTTGCTACCTAATAAATATTGGCTAAATGGAAACATACTGAGCCAAGAAAAATTAGTTTAAATATTTAATTGGGGCTATCAAGATGGCTGGGTGCATAAAGGTACTTGCCACTAAAGCTGAAAACCTGAGTTTTATCTCTGGAAATTACATGGTGCTGAGTATACATACACGCGCGTGCGCGCACGCACACACACACACGCACATACATGCATGCACGCACGCATACACACACGCACACACGCACACATGCACACACACAATAAGAAAGGGAGGGAGGGAGGGAGGGAGGGAGGGAGGGAGGGAAGGGAGGGAGGGAGGGAGGGAGGGAGGGAGGGAGGGAGGGAGGAAGGAAGGAAGGAAGGAAGGAAGGAAGGAAGGAAGGAAGGAAGGAAGGAAGGAAGGAAGGAAAAAATAGACAACAGATTAACTAGTGAAATTGATTGCCCAGCTATATCCACTCCACACAAAGCCATCTCTAAATCAGCCACAGGGTACACTGTGTTTATTCTGGAATCATTCCTGGTCACCTGACCACCCATATCTGTAGACTTCTCCCACATCCATCCAAGTGTCATCGAGGATAAGTACTTTCTCTTCCGCTGACCTGATGGCCCCAGATGATGCTATGTCCCAAATGAACGGAAAGTACCCAAGAAATATTACAGCCAACCCTCCCCCGTTTTCAGCTTGAAAGCAACCTCCGTCCAAAAGAAAAAAATCTCAAGGTCTAAAGAAAAATTAAGACTGAAACTGTTCAGGTCGAAGGTGAAAATGGCAGTGGTTCACTGATGTGCTTTGAGTAGGTGGTTGGAGGTGGCCAGGTCCCGAGCAAGTACCGTTACAGAAAGCACATACAGGGACACCCAAGAGTCTCTTCTGCTCTGAAGACAAACATCCCTCCATAATTAGAAACAGCTTTATTCACGAGCCAGATGTCCATGCCTGCCTTTTGATGATTTTCAAAAACCATCATAAAACCATTAGTGGCAGTGTGAAATGTCCTGGCTTGTTTCTATTTTATTTTAATCTGTCCATCCTTGTATTTTCTCAGTCTGATGGAAACACTGCAATTGGATTCCTCTTCAAGGTTTTATGTATTGAGGAGAAGGGGTGTATGGTAAGGTATGGATATAGATTGCACTTTGGTCGCCAGAAATCCAACCATACACAAAGAGCTTACAAAAGTTTCACAAAAATGTCTTTTAATAACTCTTCTCTCTCTTGCGCACACACACACACACAGAGAGAGAGAGAGAGAGAGAGAGAGAGAGAGAGAGAGAGAGACAGAGACAGAGAGAGAGAGAGACAGAGAGAGAGACAGAGACAGAGAGACACAGAGAGAGAAAGACAGAGAGAGAAAGAGACAGAGAGAGACAAGAGAGAGAGAGAGAGAGAAAGAGAGAGAGAGAGACAGAGAGAGAGAGACAGAGACAGAGAGACAGAGACAGAGAGAGAGAGAAAGACAGAGAGAGAAAGAGACAGACAGAGAGAAAGAGAGAGAGAGAGACAGAGAGAGAGAGAGAGGGAGCTATCACTCCCTATGGAGAATGACTGGAAGTTCTTGTAAACAGGAGGGTCTGAGTAATATTGATGAATATAATGTTAAATTCTGGAAACCACTGGGAAAGGACATTAATCAGATAGAGAAAGTCCAGAGCATTGGACAGCACAGCTGTGATGAACCAAAGATATTTCAGGACCAGGTCTGTGTCCTGTCTTCTCTTGTCTCTATTCTGCAAGCTCCCTTATATTAAAAGGATGTGTGTATGATCTATGGCTTATGTACAATTGTTGAGGGCAGTACAGATAGGTTAACAAAGGCATACAAGGTAGAGGGTGTGACAGCTCATTTTAAACACTTGAGAATTATCACAGACTAGGGACAGAGACCTATTATCTGTTGGTGTATAGAACAAAATAGAGCTGTCTAGGGAAAGGCACAGGAACATAGCTCCCGCTCAGTCTTGGAAAAAGACTGTGTGGATGCTGGACCCATTCTCAGTACCCAATCTTGAATATTTGAGGAACAAATGAAGACATGTGGGCATGTGGTTAAGTTAGTTACCTGTCTAAGAAATAATCATTCGATCTGATGCCAGAGATGTGGAGAGGAGGGTGGGTAGGCAAGTATCTTAGTTCGCTTTCTGATGCTGTGATAATGACAACACAACAACTTGGGGAGGGAAGGGTGTGTTTGGCTTGTGTGTCTGATCACAGTCCATCACTGAGGGAAGCCCAGGGAGGAACCTGGAGGTAGGAACTGAAGCAGGCGCCACAGAGGAGTCTTGCTTACTGACTTTGCTTCCATGGCTTGCTCATCCTGCTCTATTATACAATCCCGAACCAACCACCCAGGGATGGTGTGGTCTTAGTGGATTGGGCCCTCTCTCTTCAATCTTTAATCAATAGAAACCCTACAGAGTAAATCCCATGAGGGAATTTTCTCAATCAAAGTTCCCCCTTCCAAGATGACTCTGGCTTATATCAAGGGGACAAAAAAAAAATACTAACCAGGATAGCAGCCAAAGGGGGAGAATAAGCAAGGCTGATTCTTTCTCTTTGAAATTTGCAGTATGTCAAGGAATGCAAACAATCACATAGATAGTCACGTGGGTGCAAGGTAAGACGGACCAGGAGAGGGGAAGTAGGACATCTCATTCTCATAATGGATGCTCAGGGATACCAAAAGACTTAGATCAAGTGAACAGGAGATGAGATGAGGCAGGGGGATGATTTCAGCATACACAAAATCTACAATGGAGGCAACAGTGACCCTCAAAGAATAACACTTGGAGAACCCTCCACTGTCTTGAAACAGGCCCCACCTTTAACTTCTACCTCTACTTATCCTTGGCCTGGAATTTTTCTCCCCATTTCTCCTTTGCAGATTAACCTTGCTTGATGGCTGAGACCTGCTTTGGAAAAACAAGGCAAATGTGCCCAGGCTCTGGAAGAGGGAGAATTTGTCTTCTGACACACATTTCTATCTTCGGAAATTCCTGACAATCTACAGCCCTGTTAAGGCATGAAAAATATGTCACTAGCATTGACTCAATACAGAGGCTATTAATTAATAAAAAAATAATTACATGCTGTCTCTGTGGTATTTATTAGAGCTAAACAGTGGAAGAACTTCCAGGAAGAACGAGAAGCTTTGCCTTGATTCTGTCCATGGTCAGGACCTTGATGACCTCAAAAACTCCATGCAGGGGCCAGAGAGCCGCAAGGTCCTTGTTCTCTCAGCTCTAACACCAGAAACGGAGGCCAGCACATCTGACTACAAGATTTCTAACATTTTAAATGTTCAGAAGAGCCCTGGATGGCAAGCAGGCAGAAATTATTCACGGGAAATTAGGAACCAAAGAATTCAAGTAATTGATTCAGATTTACAGCAGGAACAAGACTGAATTTGTCTACATTTTCAGGCCAGAAGTCCTGGAATGTGGGAAGAATGAGAACCCTTCATCCTGGAATGTACCACCTCGAGGTTACTCATGTGGGGAGGCTTCGAGGGAAGAGAGCAGAATCTTAATAGAAATTAACAAGATCTGCAAGGACAACAAAGATCGGTGGGGTTGTGTTGCAGTGCCAAAAGGGTTGCATGCTGAGGACTTTGCATTTCCTAGAGACGAGAGAAAGTAGGACTTTGCTGGGAAACTCTGAATTTCTCAACCCCGGCGGTCAGTTATTCAACTGAGTTTTTACAGGAAATTGTCCAGCGCTCTGGAAATCTTATGTGGCATAAATATGACTCTGGGATTCTATAGACTAGCTGGATAAAAGACAGAAATCTTTTATAACCTACAGGTTTAGAACTGCTGGCATTATTGGTACATTTATTTTTCCATAAAACTATCTAATATGGAAATGTACTATTACAAGGCATTTAATCTTCTGTCTTTAAGCCTTCTTTAAAAACAAGCAAACCCAAGGAGAATGAAGGTGGATTGAGAACAGCAATTTATTTTTAATTAAAAAAAAAATCAGTCTTGGCCTGCCTCAAGAAGAGCTGCATCCTTGGACAAATGACCGAGCGTCTTCGTTTCTTGACTTCCCCTGCAGCAAATAGTGGGGTTAGAGGAGGTCATCTTTAGAGTCCAGCTCAGCCTAAGACACAAGGAGCAAACTTTTTTTAAAATATTTTTATTTTTATTTTCCTCATTTACATTTCCAATGCTATCCCAAAAGTCTCCCATACCCCACCCCCACTCCCCTACCCACCCACTCCCACTTTTTGGCCCTGGTGTTCAACAACAAGGAGCAAACTTGACTGCATTTTTTTCCTTAGATGTTGGAGTCGGGGAGGGCTCCCAGTCCTCCACGCTGTACAAAAGCAATCTGCTGAGTCACCTTCATTCTTTGTCCAAAGAACAGAAAGCCCCAGCCACAGTCTGGCACTGCTTTCAAGAGCTACAGCCAGTGACACACTCCTAGAGTAAACAATGACTATATACACTCCCGAGGGAAAGTTATGTTGGAGGGGCACACAAGGCCTGACCTACTGGAAGGCCAGTTTAGTTTAGTGGTTAAGAGATTAGGCTCTGGTGTCAGGCAGACTTGAATAAACGTGCCGTAGTCTAATGACCTTGGTCAGGAGAGTTCTGTGGACCAAGTGGCCATTCAAGTAGGAAGGGCTAGCTGTGAGACTGTGCATTCCACAGGGAGCATTGAATGCTTATAAAAGGAAAAACAGTATGAGATGCCACACACATTATACAGGCTAAGGAAACGCTACTCTTTCTCTTAACATTCCTGGCAAAGTTATTTGCCAAAGGTAAGAGGGTCAGACAATCAGGGCGGAGTGAAACAACCTCGGCTTAAAGGGAGAATGTGTGACTGGGTGTTTGAATGAGTTGGTTGCACCCTAATGAAGGATTACAGTGAGAGGTGACGGAAAGACAGAAGGATCGATAAAAAAGAAACGAAGACAGTTAATGAGGATAAAGTTGATTATTTCTATTGTCAATAGAAGGCATTTCTAAGCAAATTCTAACCATTTTTATCAAGAAGAAGGAGTGAAGTAGCTGCCTTAAGTTCCCATTTAAACAAATGCATGGGCATTTTTATAAGCATGGGGAACTTACTGAAAACTTAGGTGTTGTGCACTTTGGAACAATCTATATGTATTCTGAATGTGCCCATCGCAGCCGATAGAGTTCTTCTTAACAGTGTCCGTGTATCACTCCCTGTGTTCCCAACTTCTCTCTCAGTGAGGATAGCACACCCGGTGGTTTGGCACTAGTCACTCGTGGCCTCACATGAACCTGCCAGCTGCCACGGGATGGTCAAGTCCACGGCTAGCTCGTGCAAGTCTGCAGCTGCCTCATTCTGATGCACAGAAGTACAGCAAGTTGCTAAAGCATGGGCTGTCAGTCCAGATGCCTGTGGGGAGGATTTTGGTTCCATCACTTCCTAGATGTGTGACCTAGGGCAGTCACTTTAAAGCCCCAGTTCCACATCTGCACAAATGGAGCTAGTGGCAGAACTCACTTCATGTGGAGGGCCAGGAGTTAGTGCATAAAACCTCTTGATATATCCCCATAGTGTGTTCAGTACCCATGAAATGGCTATATTCTTTTCCTGCAAACTCTAAGGTTAGGTGCTTATGGTTGGCCTTAAATTCAGAGACAGGAGCCCATTTAACTATAAAGTAAAATCATGGAGTTGGATTTTACAGGAAGGAAATGCCATAACCTTAGTCCCATTTTAATGCGTGTCCCATATCAAAGTATAGTCTCATACCAAAGCAATGCCTATTTTCCAGTGCAATGTGTAAATGTAACTTTTTTCACCAGATATGATTGTCTCAGAGGCTAACTGCTAAATAAGCTCACCATTTCTAGTCTTTCTGAACTCTGGCTGGTTCAGCTCAGCTGTTCTGCCTCAAAACTCCCCTCCAAGCTGGCTGATTCAAACTGGCTTCCCTTGGCTTCTGGTGAACTTGCTCTGAATTCCATGAACTAAACTGTACTCGCTGCACGAACTGAACAGACCTGGATGGAATTGCACACACTCCGCTGAATTCAACTGCATTCGACTGAACTACACCAAACTCCTATGAGCTGGACTCAACTGACCTGCTTTCATTGGATCTGTCTTCCCTCCTGACTTCATCTGTGCAGCGCTTAAATCACCTCTCTTTCCTGCCTGTATTTCATGAGCGTCAAATCAGTCATGTTGCTGGATTAAAATGTCTCTGAGGGAATGCCCTAAAATCACAGAAGAGGAAAAAATAAGAGATTTATGCAAAAACCAGGAACAGAATAAAACTACCAAAGCACTATTAATTCAGCCATATGAACTATAAAACTCTAATAATTTTATTTTATTACAATTTAAAAAGAGACCTTTTATGCAAGAAAAATAAACAAAGCAAAGGAAAATGCTGGACTCTGCCTTTGGAAAAACCACTGTGTACATCATCAGCAGCAGCAGCAGCAGCAGCAGCAGCACCAGCACCAGCACCAGCACCAGCACCATGTTTTTCACAAGTTTTTAAAAACAGTCATCCTTTATGGTGGGAGTCAGGAGGTTAATTGCCTCATTTAATTATCAGGAAAGCCTTCTCTATAGATAGGTTTACATCATGCCCATTTTACAGATGAGGTGACACTGAAAAACCACAGAATGGAACTGGTGCTCACATGCAGATAGAATGGCTCCATATCTTGTGTTCTCAGCAGTGTGCCAGGCTGTCTATGACCCAGGTTGGCTAATCTCAAGGACCCAGCACCCCTGGCTTGGCTAGAAGAAAACGAGACCAGAGATATACTGAGAATAGATCTAATATTTATTGTTATGGCTTCAATTTATAATGTTCCCCAAATGCTTATGGTATGGTCCTCAACAGAACTGTGCTCAGCTGATTGGGTTCAAAGGCTCCAACCTCACTAACTGATTACGCTATTCGTGGATTCATTGTTTAATTGACTACTGAAAGGTGACAGAAACTTGGCATGTAGGGCTAATTGATAGGTCCTTAGTAGTATACCCTTGAAGGCTCTATTTTATAGGTGTTTATCCCAGGAATTCCCCCTCTTCTCCCCTCCCCCCTGCTACCCTGCCTCTCTCCCCTGCCTCCCCCACCCCTACTTCTCCATTTCTAGTCACCATGGGATAAGCATCTTTATCCCACCACATGATCCCCACCACTGCTCTGGCATGATCCAAAGGGGTGGAACTAAATGTCCATGGACTGGAGCCTCTGAAACCATAACCCAAAATAAATCTTTCCTGCCTAAGTTGTCTCTCATGGGTATTCTGCTACAACCACTGAAATGTGCGACACACACATATACACCTCAGGCTGCGGTTGCAGGGTATTAGAAACATGAGTAGGAGTGAAGTGTGAGTGTGCATCTCAATTCATCATCTCAGCGTTCAGGAATTGCTCTCAAAGGCGCACCCAAATTAATGGTCCTCTGCATACCCATACCTCTGCTATCCTAAGTAGTTCAAGGCTGGGTGAAGCCAAGCACCCCCTGGGCCAGATCACTTTCCATAAACTTCTTGTAAACTTTCCTCGTTTTAACCTTCCATGCCGAGGGGTGGGGGTGGGGGGTATAATTCATCACCATCTGCATCTTCTTCTATCAGATTCAAGGTGCGTTTATGCCTAGACCTTCATGATCTGCCCCAGGAACCTGAGCTGTAGGAAGCAGTCACTTCATTCTGTCTTCAAGTTACAAGTTAAGAGACTGAGATAGACAGAATCAAATAACGCTGCTCTGCAATTTGCAGAACCATCTGTGATGCTATAAAAATGTCTCGCTCCCCTCTTGACTGCATAAATCACTATTTTTATTGCCCTCTCCCTAGATAAGATGTGGCTTAGTTTGAGAGAGCTGTTTATTGTTTGGCAAGCTATTAAATAAAAGGGCCTAATTTCAATTCTCCCTTCTAGTGGCTGGTAAAAAAAATAAAGGGAATTTTGCTTAGGAGAAAAGGAAATAGGAAGGAAATGTTAAGACTTTGAAAAGTCTCCTCAGAGGCCTCTGGTTCATCCAGGCAATGAATGAATTTGCTCAAGTTTGGGCTTGGGGAAAGACGACGTGGGTTTGAATTCTGAACCACCATTATGACCACTCACTTAATGTTGCTGTTGGTTTCCACAGCAAACCCCTAAAACAGCCACTACCTCTGTGAGTCAATCCACCAGCAAGCATGGCAGGAAGAGATCTCAGCAGCAGGAGAGAGCAATGGCTAATTGCTGCCCTTGTCTCCAAATCTCTTGCTCCCTCTGCCTCACTCAGCCAGCTGTATCTCCTTGTATCCCATGCCTTCCTTCTTCCTTCCTTCCTTTTCTCTGTCTCACTTTGAGACAAGGAGAAGCCATGGCCTTCCTGCCAACAGTTGTGATACTCTCAGCAGATGTGGCCACCATGAAGCCAAGGCTGGGCCCAGCTAATGGCCTCCCTTGAAGGAGTGTGTGATCTGTAACAGGAGGGAGTTCACGCCTAACCCAAAGAGCCAGTTGCCTTTCATTCTGTTCACAGCGCCTTTGCTGATGGCAATTTAAAGTCTAAAGTTGGTCAGTCCCATCCATTCATATTTTCTTTATAGTTTCCAGAATTGTGTCTGCTCAGGAAAGTCTCCTCCATGCTAAAATTATATCTTATATATACATGTGGTAAATATACCACACTTGTCTAAACAAAAAGCTGGGCAAGATGACACACTGGGAGCAAGATTATCTCATTGCAGTTTGGAATGTACAGATATTGTATGTGAACCTCTACTCCCATAGCTCCTTAAATATCTTCTGTTCAACTTCTACCCCAGCTGTTACATTTTACATGGAGAAACATTGTAAACATTGACCAGATACCCAATTGGACTGATGTAAGCAAATGGGGAATGACTTCTGCTGTGTAAAGGCTCATGATGAAACCCAGCCTGAGGTACTCAACAGGTAGTCTCTGCAGAGGCTCTCCCTTCCCTGTCTCTCAACTGTCTTTATCTCTGAATTACTCCATCTCTTCCCTCAGTCCAGCTCCTCTGACCGTACTGATAGCATATAGCTGGTTTTGTCTAATGCAATGGTTCTGAGCCTTCTTAATGCTTCTACCTTTCAATACAGTTCTTCTTGTTGTAGTGACTCCCACCAAAGATTACTTTTTGTTGCTACTTCATAGTTGTAATTTTGCTACAGTTATGAATCACAGTGTAAAGGGTCATGGCCCACAGGTTGCACTGCTCTAGACCTTCATCTCATAGCATCTCATAGGCCCAACACCCACAGACAACTTATGGTCCTGGGCTTTCAATATTCCAACTGCAGGTCCAAATAAAGGGGCCTGATTGGTTCAAAGGAGGCCCTATGTCTAGACCTGACTTAATTATAGGTGGCCAGGGAATAGGTCATGTAGCTGCTACTAAGGAATATCCTGCAAGATAAGATTTTCAAAAAAAAGCCATTGGCACAGAGGAAATGACTGCTTTAATCAGTCATGTCCCCAGACCCTACTGCATATAGATTTATGTTTCCATTGATTTGCCTGTAGCCAGATTTTCTTTTCCCACAGTATGATTTTTGCCAAATATAGCACCTTTGTGTATTGGGGGGCAGGGATAGTCTGTGGTCCTGTCCCCTAGGGGACACTTTGATAAAAGGGATATCATCTTTGTGGGCATCATAGAGAGCAAAAGGCTGAGTTACATATGGAGATGGACCAGACCATTCCAGGAGTCGTGGCCAAAAGGACTCCTGGGGACATGGGGACTGTTTAGTGAGGCCACTTGGCCCCACAAAGGCCACCACTGGAAAGGAGGATGGGGAAGATGTGGAGCGGCTTCCCAAGCCTGTTCTCTTTTCCTACCTCATGCTACAATTTAGTCTTGCCACATGACTGGGGTGTGTGAGGGCAGAAAGAAGCAAAACAATGTGGATCTCAGAATTGTTTCCTGGATCTTCCTTATAGAGTCCAAATAATCTAAAAAAATGCTTCTGGGAAGATAATTTTCTGGTTTTGCAGCCAGATACTTAACTGTGCTCTGTGCAAGCAGTCATCGGACTTGATTATAAATCAGCAGGTTTGGCGCAATGTGGTTTTGGCCCATGGGTCTTTTTTACCAACCTCTGTAGGAACTCGACTCTGGAGACAAAGTTCTGTATTTGAACATTGGTTCAGAAGGGAAGGGTATACAAATGACACATTTGCTTTTGTGCCTCCTAAAGGCTTTGGGTCAATATTGGTCCCCAGCTGCCATTTCCCAGGAGGAACTTGGGCATAAGCCAAACCCCTCACATGTTGCTTCAGGGTAGAAGTGGACCACCAAGGTGAACATCAGAGATTCGGGACGCTGTCAGAGCTCCCAACCTCCAGACTGGCACAGCAGTCTGGAGTACTGGAGTACACTCAGTCCTGTAGCTTGGGACATGGGAGCTACATTTACACTGCCAGCCTGAGAACTTACACATGGACGGTGCTGGTAGCATCTGTGCGTAATATTCACTTGGACGCTTAGCGTGCTGCTGATACAGAGGAGAGAGCATGAGATAGCATTGGTTAGCAAATGCCACATTTTCAAACAGTGTGGTTCTTAAGTGTGTCACGAGATGCGTGTGCCGTTATGGTCTCTAAAACAGAAAATAAATGGAGGGCGTTTCCTTCTGCCAGACAGCAGGCTGTAGGCAGCAGAAACATGAGCATGGGAGGATGTCAGACATGTAATGTGTCCTTCACCCTGCTTGTCCTGGGTTGCCCACTTGTCTCCAGGAGATCTGGGACTTGTCTGCCTCACTCCACTGGGACCTGGGCTCAGCCTGCCTTCCTTCCTTCCTACCTGGGATAATGGCACACCCCTTGTTTCAAACACTTCTTCAAGGGGCTCACACAAGTTCAGAAGAGTAACAAGAATGCCCATGTGCTAAAATATGTCTAGCAAGATTAAAGTTTTGATTTGTTTGGTTTTATTTCAATTTACTTTATGAAGAGGTATTTTGCCTGTGTGCGTGTCTGGGCACAATGAATGCAGTGCCCTTGGAAACCAGAAGAGGGTGCTGGACTTCCTAGGACTGGTATTAGGGTAGATGTGAATACCATAATGGGTGCTGGGAATGGAACCTGGGTCCTCTCTAACCCTGTTCATGAAGTTGTGTTGAATTATTTTTTGTTATCATTATATTTCTTTGTTAAAATATTTTTATAGTATTATTTCTTTGTATCTGCCTATTTATATCTGTGGAGCCAGCCAACCATAAATTGAAACATTTTGGGGGGAAAACTGCATCTGTACCAAATATGTAGGAACTTGTTTCTTTTAATTACCCTCTAAACAATACATCTGTTTAGCCAGCATTTACATTGTATTAGAAAATATGTGCAAAGTCAAGATTATTTAAAACATATGGGAGGATGTGTCTGAGTTACATGTAAATTCCGCATCGTTCATTACAAGGGGCTCGGGCATCTGCAGAGTTTCATATCCGTGGAGGGGCCTGGAGCTAATCCCCATAGATTACAAGGGACTGCTCTACTCCAGAGACTAAGCCAGGGATTGCAAAGAGTACATAGAAAACTCTCCCTCATTGTGTCTCCATTTACAAACAAACGGGAAAAATAGAACCCAAGCCAACAGTGCAGAAGGGCGCCTCAGGGTGCCTTAACTATAGCAAAACTTTGTGTTGTTTGGGGGAGAGATGGGAGAGATTGGAAGTTATTTTATAAGTCCAGGTTTAAGTTCATCATTTATTTGTTCAAGTACTGTTTGTGCAGAAGCAAGTGACAGCACTGTACTGGCCTGTTCTTCCCCTGGCTGGCTGCTCTCCCGAGGATAATAAATGTAAGCAGCAAGGACCTTCTAAAACACCCAGGACAAGTGAAAATTGGAAACGAGTGTTCTCTGTGCGTGGCTCCATTATGATGATGAGTATGTAAGAAATGCTGGTTCGTTGGTAAGCGCTAAGACATTGCACATGCTGGGCGTGGACGGCGGGGGCTGGCGCCATTGACGCAAAAGCTAGTGTATGTGGGGTATTGTGCCAAACTGGGGGCCTGTCTGGTTTGAGGAGCACATGCTGGGGCCTCCTTCAGGGCTGGGTGGAGGCCAGGGCAAGCTCAGAAGCCTGGAGATGAGAGGAACATTATGAAGTGACACTGTACGTGGAGAGCTGGGCATCTGCGAGGTCTGTCCGGGCTGAGGGTCCTTTCGGGCTGAGAGTCTAGGGCTCTAGAAGGCATACGGTGATACCATCATGGAGAAGCCAGAGATGCCGGTCTGCCTTGGAAACTCAGCAGGATCTCACGGGCTGGGGATCCGGAACTGTAGGGTAGGAGCAAAGTAGTCCTGAGACACCGTGAAGCTCCTAACAGACTGCAAACGCCAAGTCCCTCTTCAAGGCCTTCATTCCAAAGCCTTCAACTGTTCTGTTCTGTGTCTTTGTGTGTGTGCACATACATGAGCATATATCTATGTGTAAGTCCATAAAACAGACATGCCACAGTGCTTTGGTGGAGGTCGGACGGCAACCTTGGGTATCGATTATCACGTTGTAGCTTATTTGGGACAGGGCCTCTTGTTCCCCTCTATATAAACCATGGTAGCTGTCCTGCAAGCTTCCAGCCCACTTATATTTCTAGATGCTTGCTACCAGCTCCAGATGAGGGGGTTCTGAGGATATGAACTCCACGTCCTGGCACTTGCTTAGCAAGAACTTAGCACTGAACCATCTTTCACAAAGCCCTGTTCTCTTCTCATTTTGTTTCCAAGCAAATGTGGGTTTCTGGGCTAACCTATCTAGTATTTACTGTAAGAGAACGGTGATGTTTTCTTTGTATAATAATGTGAGGGACTAAAGGAAATCAGAAACTTCTGAGAGGGAAATGGATTTAGAATATATCCTAAAGGCTGCCATAGATCTGATAGCCTGGAAATATGAAGGCAGAATGGGACTGGATTATATAACCTAGATTGTATGGTTGGTTGGCCTTTCAGCCAGAGGGCTAAAGGATTGTAAGGGTCAGCTTGGTTTAGATAACATGGTGCTGCTTATGAATGTCTGGTATAAGTCACATAAAACTTAGTTGACACTGAACTTGCAGAGGACCATGAGTCAGCTCATGATGGGTGTCAGCAGAAATCTGGGGAACCCCAAAGTAAACATTGATGTAATCTGTCATATAACTATTCCTTGTAGAATGTCACTTTTACAAGTTCTGTGTAAACGACCCTGATGTGGGGAGCAGGGGCCCTGTCTTCACTCTTCAAGTTTTTCAGACAGCCTGCAATGTCTGTGTATTCTTCCTGCCTGTGGTCTGTGTTGGTCTGTATATGTGCCTGTGCCTGCCTGTGTGCAGCCTGCGTTGGTCCCATGTGTGCCTGGGTGCAATGCTGGCATCTACCCTCCCAGCAGCCTGTGTGCCAGAAAATAAAATGTGTCTTATCTACTTGTGACTCCTCAAATCTCTCCAGCTTCCTGGCTTTAGGTAGTCCTCCTCTCTTCCTGGTAGTGGAGCTTGGACATCACAAAAAGTCCCTGCCAGATGGCCCCAGATCTGGATCACTCCAGTGTGTCATATGTCAGGGGATTGTCAGGGCCCAGACGGACTCTCAGTGTGTGGCAAGCCTGTAGATAACACTGGTGAGAACTTGGCTCAACTTCTTTCCTTTCTGGTTCCCTAATGGGCCCTCATTTGACAGACACTAGGAAGACAGAGGTAGGCAGGTTTTAGTTCTTCCAGGATCCTTATTTTCCAGAGCTAATTAGTCTCTTTCATGAGTTAGAAAGAGGCAGATTCACTGTTCCACTCAATGCTTACGAATGTCATAGTTGAAACGCAGAGGTGGCTGCCACTCTGGGCTGTGAAGGAAAGTGATAAGGGAAGAAATGGTTCCAAAGATGCAAGCAAAGACGCACAGCCTTGAGACCAAGCACACTACCTCCAGCTTGGTTCTGCCATTTGCAAGGAGCCAACCGTTCACTGTCTGTTCACTTCACAGGGTTGCACGATTGATTCCCACTGGATAGTAACCGGCAAGCAGTCAGATGCAACTGCGTGGAACAAAGTCTCTGAGGTCAAGCTGCTTAGGTTTCATCCCAAGTGTTCAGATTCCCATCTAAAACCGACCTGCCACCGGCTTTGTCTGACTGACTGTTGAATGAACCAAAGGTGGCTCGTTTCCCAGAGCGTTTTCATTCCTAACCAAGTCATGCTATATGGGACTCTAAAGCTTTCATTTAAATGTCTTATTTTATATAAAACAGTCTTGTTTTATATATATAAAAAAGCAGCTCACATAACTTTTTGTGGTGGAATTTCATCTTCAAACCTCACTAAAATGTTCTTTGGGAACATATGGCAAAGTATATTTTCTTTGTTTTTGTTTTGTTTGTTTGCTTGTTTTGTTGTTTGGGAGGAGTTTTTGTTTGTTTGTTTGTTAGATTGATTGATCAACTGTTGTTAATGAAAGAAAGCATTCTTTCTTTTTCGTTTAAGAGCAACTAACAATGAAATTTGGGGGCCCACACATTGGGATTTGGAGGAGGCTAGAGGACAAAGGCGGAAAACCACTGCGTTTTGCTTTGCAAGTGGAGAGTCCTAGGAAGATAAACCTTATTGGTGGCAGTTTTTCCTTACCTTCCGTAAGTCACACTTGGGTGGGAGTGCTAAGTTATTCTTTAGGAAGTCTCTGGACTTTTTAAACAAAGTTGTGGCCATGATGCCACTTAGCGGCGCTAACCTTACACATGAAGCGCGCGCGCACTGTAAGAACACGTTCAGGATCCTACCCCGCCCGACAGCTAGTCGCCTGCTCCCTTCCCTAATAGTTTAACTTTGCTAAACCTTTCTTTAACTCTGACCAAATACGGAGAAGCAACTAAGGGTGGAAACGTTTATTTGAGCCTCGGTTTCTCTGAGTTCAGTCCGTCACAGTCAGCTTGGTTGTTTCTGGGCCTGTGGTAAGGAAGTGTTTTGATGGGCGCACATGGCGTGGGGAAGGGTGAGGGTAGGGCATGTGGCAGAAGCTCAAGATGAGAATCAAAGAGAGAGTAAGGAGGAGGCCAGGGGCAAGATCTTCTCTCTCTCTCTCTCTCTCTCTCTCTCTCTCTCTCTCTCTCTCTCTCTCTCTCTCTCTCTCTCTCTCTCTCTCTCTCTCTCTCTCCCTCTCTCTCTCTCTCTCTCTGATTGCCCCCAGTTACCTATTTCCCTCAGATATTCCCTAAAGTTTCTGGAACTTTCCAAAATAGACGACCATCTAGTGACAAAGTCCCAACACATGAGCCTTTTCCTAGGGAGACAGTCTATCTCCAAACCGTAACACTGTCTTTAACTGTCTTGTTTGTGTGCTGGGTTTTGAAGGTTGGTGAAAAAAAAAAAAAAAACAAAAAAAGCAGGCCTTCCCAGGAAGCCCCATCAAGATGCCTCCAAGGGTGGAGTCCTGGACATTCCACATGTCACAGAGCACACTCCCTGGGCTGACTCGGCCTTAGACTGTCTGCTCACCCTTATGGAAAGTGGATGGCATGCTCTATGAGGCAGAAGTCGGATATATTTGTTAACAACTACTCAGTTACTAAAAAAGCATCAAAACTATAATTGTCCTCTTGGGTCTGAGGGAGAAATATTTGAACAAAGGACCCTTTCTCCCCACGGCCTCCATGGACTCTGTGCTTCTAAATGTTGTCCCCAGACTGAGGATGTGGGGGTGGAAAGGGAAGTTTCTGCAGCAGAATAAAAAAAAAAAAACCCAGACTGACCTCTGGCAGTGAGCCCTCCCTCCCACCAGGCAGAGGTCTCCAGGGAGGGGAGCTAGCCGGGGTTGATGGAGTGTGTGCCCTATGCTCTCTCTCTTTCCCGGTGGCTGCCACCCTCATCACAGGATTCATCTTAGGACTTCCAAAATGCCCAGGTGTCAGAGAGTTATTTTCCCTGAAGCAAAGGCAACCCTTGGGATTCTGTGACCCATGAAAAGAATGTGTGCTCTCAAGCCTGGAGTGAACTTGCAGCTCCTGCTCGCACCTCCCATCTGTGGGCTGAATCTCTCTCTCTCTCTCTCTCTCTCTCTCTCTCTCTCTCTCTCTCTCTCTCTCTCTCTCTCTCTCTCTCCCTCCCTCCCTCCCTCCCTCCCTCCCTCCCTCCCTCCCCCTCTCTCTCCCTTCCTTTCTCCTCTCCCTCCTCCCCCCCCCACACAAATCTTTTCAGCTAAGCTCAAATGCTGAAATGAATTATCAGCATTTTCCCCTGAGAACTGAAGAACCAAAGGACAAAGGGACATCTTTAAATACGTGGGATGAGTCTTCCAGACAGACACGGCAGTTGGCAGTACTTAGTTAAAGGAGAGGAACCATCCATGCTCTCTTTCCTTTTTTTCTTTCTTAAAGGAGCAAACATTTGGCTGTAAGTTGGTGAGGAGCAAAGGCCACCGTGAAAGGACTGACTGGTGGCTCCCAGTGCTTTGCCCCTGCGAGTTGACAGGCTAAGGAGCACAACTGTCTTTCTACTTAAAAATGTATGAACTTCCAAACTTACCTGAGAAACAGGGAAATGTCGCCCAAGAGGAAGGTATACATCAAAACACCATAAATCTGTCCAGTTTCACCATCAATATAGGTGCCTGTGCTGCCAACCAGCACATTTGTGGCCTTGCCCCACATCTTTCCCTCTGGATACCTACTTTGTTTGCTACGTTTATTTTACAAATAGCCCTTGTATCTTCTATAAGTCTCTTTTTAACCCTAGATGTTTGCTGGATTTCCATTTTTCAAAGTTATCACTGCCTCTACAACAGCAGTTCTCAAACTGTTGGTTGCAACCCCTTTCGGGGGTCACATGACCCTCAGATATTTATATTACAACTCACTACAATAGAAAATTACAGTTATGAAGTAGCAACGAAAATAATTTTATGGTTGGGGGATCACCAGAACATGAGGAACTGTATTAAAGAGTCACAGCATTAGGAAGGTTGAAAACGACTGGTCTAAAGTAACTGTGGACATTAACTCAGTTCTGGGCACTGGACATCATTTCAGATTTGGTCTTAAAGTCAGTTTCACTTCACTGTTAGGCCTAGGATCTCTCATATAATCCATAATCAGATCCTGTTCTTATAAATGCTGACTCCATTCCATCATTATTTTGATATCTTGAATTTCCTTTCTGCCAAATAAATGAGTCTGTTCCGTGTGGATCCAGCATGGACCATTCATACAGAAGTCAGCCACATGCCTGATGGAAGTGGCCTCTGGTCTAATACCTAAGAGTTCTTCTTCCCTCCTGAAAGCTCATAAATCTACCCTTTGCAGCTTTCAACGTTGAGGTCTTCCAAACTCCCACCAGAATGGCCAGCTGAGTTCTGCTTACAGCAGTCTAGGGTTTCCCAAGTCTGCAACTTCAAATTCTTCCAAATTCTGCTCAGAAACCAGTTTCAAAGTCCTGTGAACGACACAATCATGTTTACAGAAGCAACAACATCATTTTCAGGATCAGTTTTCTGCATTAGTTACTTTTTTTTTGTTATTACTATAACCAAATGTCTGGCTTGGAACAATTTAAGAAAGAAGTTTTAATTTGACTCACAGTTTGAGAAGATGTTGGAAGTTCTCTCTTTCCAAAGAAAAGTCTTACAGATGAATTTCCAGCTTTGCATCACAGAGCCTGCAGTGGATGGAATCTTGCCAGTTCCTACAGTCACCTTTTGAATTGTCCCATTGTGAATACTTGGCCCAAGTCTCTTTACAGTTAAGGCCTCTTTGTTATCTATCGACTTCAAACAAATTTCCTTTCTGACAAACAACTTGGTTTTTACTTGGTCATTTGATCTTTCTTGTTTGCTTCTCGATCTGAATTCTCATTGTAAACCTGGCTAAAAGCACCCAGTAGTAACCGTGTCATGACCTGAGTGCTGTGCTATCTTGAAATTGTCTCCTCCAAATTCACTAGTTCATTACTTTTAAATCAAGATTCACTCAAATTCTCATAATTTAGACTGAACCTAGACAAATTATTTACAGATTATAATATCTATATTCTGTCTAATTCCCAATAGCATTCCTGTTCCCATCTGAAACCTGATGACTGTCTTCTTCACTGTCTAAGCATTCTGGTCTTTTGAAGTTCAAAAGTCACCTACTAAGTTCTGCTTACAGAACTTTTCTAGGACTTTCCTAGGCTGTATCATCAAACACTTCCAAGTTTTTCCTACAAGCCAATTCCAAAGGCCTATGGACCAAATAATCAGGTTTAATCATCGAAGGAACACCACTTCTCTGGTACTAGCTTTATGTATTAGTTTCTTTTGCATTTCTGTGATAGAATGCATGACAAATGCAGCTCAAAAGAGAGGAAAAATGTATTTGGGCTCAAGGTCTCAGAAAGGCTAGTGCATTCTTGTAGGAGGACATGGCAGTGCCACTCAGCTCATGGTGGAAGAAGAACTTAGAAGGCACAGCTCATGTCACAGCAGACCTATAAGTAAAACATGAGTCAGGACCCAGGGACCTACAATAACCTTCAAAGACCTACCACTATTGGTCTATTTCTGCCAACTATGCCCCACTACCCAAAATTTCCAGAACTGTCTAAAACACTTTCACCAGCTATGGGCTAGTCATTCATAACATAAGATTGGGGAGGGAGACTCATTTCATATACAAACTGTAATAGCTTTCTGCATGACCAGAAACACATCCCTTAATTTGTATCCCAGACACACACACAAAAAAACATCCCAACAATGACCTAGAACCAATGCCAGATGGCTTTGATATGGAGTTTTACTCAATTGAGCTACATTGGGAAATTCCCAGAAAATATTTTCCTGAGACATGCTGTCCTTCCACAGATGTCTTCCAGGACAGTTTTGGTTTGACTTGGTTTGGTTTTACGTTGATGGAGGAAGGATAATATTGCAATGCTACAGTCAGGATGTTTTTCCTAAAGGTTAATCACAGGGTTATAGTTATTTAGACTGAAATTTAGAAGTGAAAATCAAGGGGTCGTTTGTTATATTTCATGACAATAGAAAACAATGATCTTGGTCAAGGTTTGCAATGACTTCGCACAGGCTTTGCCTCTTAAAGGTGCTCCTACCATCTTAGTACAACCACACTGGGGACTAAGCATCCTAGGCATGAACCACACTGGGGACTAAGCCTCCTAGGCATGAACCTTTAGGGAATATCTAAATCAACCATAAAGCAGGTTTGCATGGTTCGACTTCAGGGATTTCACCTTTGTCTTTGCTATCTGACCACCTTCCTAGCACTGTAAATTCAATTCTGTTCTTCAAATGACTCTGCTATGTATCTTCACAAGATTTTTATGTGATGAATTTCTTTCTTTTTTTTTTTTTTTGTTTTGTTTGTTTTTCGAGACAGGGTTTCTCTGTGTAGCCCTGGCTGTCCTGGAACTCACTCTGTAGACCAGGCTGGCCTCGAACTCAGAAATCTGCCTGCCTCTGCCTCCCGAGTGCTGGGATTAAAGGCGTGCACCACCATGCCCGGCTTCCGTGATGAATTTCTATGAGTGTAAAAAGTCAGGTAGAAGAAGGTATGGATAACAGCAGCTACTCTAGGGGCACAAATGAGACCTGATAGGAAGGATATCTTTTCACAATTTGGTCCCTAGGAATCAAGTACATCTGGATGCAGAGACCTTAATGGTTGTAGCTGTTGGCTTATTTTGGAAGAAAGAAGCATGCCCAGTGTTTCCTCTAGTAGAATACACATGTCCTGTGCTCCTTCATCTCAACATCTAGTTTGGCAATACCAGTGGGTTTTTCAACCATGTTATGGTCACTTACAGAAAAACAATCCCAATATTGCTCAAGTTTCCCATAACTTCACTTGGAAGGTATTTGGTTATAATTTTTAATGTAACAGGTAGAGGGCAAAAGAGTACAAAGAGGGTAACATACTATATAGGAAAGTATTTTAGAATTTCTTTTTATTCCATCAACATGCAGTAACCAACATAGGAGGTTTCCTGAAGTGCAGAAACCACAACTATCATACAAGCACGCAAGAGTGCTGTGGACATCCGAACAAGCACAAAGCTTAGCATTCCCTCCAAAAAATTGCTAAAGTAAAATTCAATGAAAAAACTTGGGAAACATCTCCAAGCTTCTGGTAGCTCTGTTTTCCATTCTCATGTGTCCCAAGACCTTGCTGATGTCCCTTCCCATCCCAGATCACACATTGTTTGTCTGCTGCCAAGGCCTTACTTGGATTGGCCTGGTTGTTAATAACCTTGGGAGCTGCTTCGTGTCCAAAGCAAATGGCCCTCAAACCAGAAGGACCATCAACCTGTTTAATGGTTAACTCTGTCTTCATTCACAACTAGGAAGAATTTCTCAAGGAAGTTTTGTTTTCTCCCTCTCTGGGATTCTTTTAACTTGAAGTTTCCACTTTAATTATTAATGAACATTGACAGAGTTCTTGTTGACTACAAAACACCATGCAAGTTTTTATAAAACAAGTAAGAAATTAGTAGACATTTGTTTACAGTAAATACAACTAGCTGAGTGAGTGTCTCAGGTTCCAAATCCAGAGGACAAGAAAGAAGGCCCCCTCTACTAATGGATAAAATCAAGCAAGCAAACAAACAAGAAAAGAAATAATTTACTTTCTGACACTCCCTTGTGATAGGACTGTCTTGAACACTACAACTCTCTGATTACATCTTAATACTCCTTATGACTGTGAAGATGTCTATATTTCTATGGAAGTTGAGATTTGTTTCCTTTGTAACTAGATGAAGCACAGAGAGGTAAGACATTTAACCAATTTTCAGAGCAATCACTAGCAAAAAGTAAGGCCCCAATACAGAAGTCAGTACCTTCAAAGTCACGTGTTTCTCCCCTGCCTACTATATTCTGTTTCTTTTAGATTGAGGAGTAGGGTGAATCATGTATTGTTCCACCACACGTCCTTGCCTAAATCTTATTATTTATTTTAATTCATTCATCCATCCATTCATTCATTTACGTCCCAAACACTGCCCTGCCACAGAGTTCCTCCCCCCAAACCCCCTTCTCCTTTTCCTCTGAGAGGGTACCCACCATATCCTCCCTCCCTGGTGCATCAAGTCTCTGCAGGATTAGATACATCCTCTCCCACTACAGCCAGACAAGGCAGCCATGGAGACTGAGCTGAACATCTGCTACATATCTACCAGGGCCCTTCTTCCAGACTTGTATGTTCTTTGGTTGGTGCTCAGTCTGAGAATAGTGATACTTTGACTTCTTCCTTTCCATTTTGTATCCCCTTGATCTTTTGTTGTCTCGTTGCTCTAACTAGAACTTCAGGTACTCTATTGAGTAGATAGGGAGAGCATAGGTAGCCTTTTCTTATGCCTGATTTTAGTGGAATTGCTTCAAGTTTCTCTCTGTTTAAGTTGATGTTGGCTATTGGCTCGCTGTATATTTCTTTTATTATGTTTTTTTGTATGTGCCTTGGATCCCCAATTTCTCCAACCATGCAGTTTGCCTCAGAGTTGCTAATATCTCTTTAGTTTCCTCCACTTCATGGTTATTGATTGACACTGGTGGGAGCCACTCCCGAGGCAAGTATGATCTTTGTACACACTGCTTCTTAGGATTCTCATTCTCTAATAGATGAGAACACTGAGTCGTAGTTATACCTCTGCGAACACAGTGAGGATATAAGCTTCCCACAAATGCTGTCATCGTCACTGATGATGATTACCATTGGCCAAAAGTAACTTCCCAGTGGCTCTCAGTGGGGTCCCAGCTTTCCCATCACCAGCTGTTATCATATCACCCCATGGGGAGCAGCTTCCTGATGGATTATTGGAAAATGAGAGAAAGGAGAAAACTTATGTGGTGGTTTGACTATGCTTGGCTCACAGAGTGGCACTATTAGGAGATATGTCCTTGTTGAAATAGGTGTGGTCTTGTTGGAGGAACTGTGTCACTGTGGAAGTGAGCAATGAGACCCTCCACCTAACCACATGAGAGCCAGTCTTCTCCTATTTGCCTTTGGAACAAGATGTTGAGCTCTCAGCTCCTTCTCCAGAGCCATTTGTGCCTGGATGCTGCTATGCTTCCTGCCTTGATGTTAATGGACTGAACCTCTGAACCTGTAATCCAGACCCAATTAAATGTTGTCCTTATAAGAGTTGTCTTAGTCATGGTGTCTGTTCACAGCTTTAAAACCCTAAGACAACTTCACAGCCTAGGAAAGATGAAAGGAATGATAATTGAGAGTCTTGAGTGCTTAGCAACAGCAAGAACTTGAGGAATACGCTAAAGCAAAGCTAATAAATAAGAAAAAGTCATGTTTATATCTAATCTCTTTTTGTGTCGATTTTCCATGCTCCAATGTGGTTACTTATTGAGTCCCATTTAGAACTTACTAAGGACAACATGCCAGTGCCAATGATGCAGAACAAGCGGTTCCATCACTCACAACGGAAGGCAAACTTAGGGAGTCAGGGTCTGCACACTGTTTGAGTGGGAGTAAAGAGAAGACAGCACCGCATATCCTTCACCTGCTGGGTGATGTCACCCAGACGGCAGCAGAAACATTCATACTGAGAGTTGCAGGAAATTTCACTGTAAGGAAGCCATGGCCAGCAAGAGCAGACACAAGAGTTTCCCAGAAACCTGAGTGCCCAGAGATTCATGCACTGGTTGGATACTTATAAAAGAAGGAAATGGTGCCAGTTTGCAGAAAACAGCGCTCATCCACACAGGCCTTTGCTTTTCTTGGGGAAGAATGCATCTGGTTTGGGGGAAAACAGCAGATGTGTGCCAAGATGTTACCAGGTCCTTACCGGGAAGAAAAATACCCCGAGCCTTCTTCGTGAAATCTCTTTGGGTTTGGAGATCAGAGACTACTGTAAGTAGTGAAAGCCAGAGTTATGTCGGGGAGCTAAATGAAAGGGAATTAAAGACAATTCTAAAAGTTGTTGCTGTTGTTGTTGTTGTTGTTATTGTTGTTGTTGTTGTTGCTGTTGTTGTTGATGACAATGATGTTGTTGCTTCCATATAAGCCAACTTTTCCATGGACTCCACCCACCCCAGCTTCCCCACATAGAGCATAAGTGGTGAGCATGAAGGAGTCCAGATGTAAAAACCACCAGAGGCACTAATCATCTCTCCAGGCAAGGAGAATACAGCTTGCTTAATGGCGTCCACATAGAGTTCTACATTTTCCCCATTTTTCATCATTTAACAATAAATATTGCTCTTAGGCCTAAGGAAACCCAAGATAACTGCTCAATTTTCTAGTTCCTATTTTCTGCAACGGACATAACTTTAGGAGAGCAGTTTCCATCCTCTTGACTCTCTCACTCCATCTCAGACTTTTAAAAAGTAAGGAGGAAAAGAAAAACAAATGTATTA
This sequence comes from Mus caroli, assembly GCF_978045245.1. Classification (NCBI taxonomy): domain Eukaryota; kingdom Metazoa; phylum Chordata; class Mammalia; order Rodentia; family Muridae; genus Mus; species Mus caroli. The sequence goes on along the minus strand of NW_028227273.1, from coordinate 15,134,666 downwards.
AGAAAATGAAGCCAAGTGAGGCAGAGTTCAGGAGTAGGGAGAAAAACACTGATGTAAAAGAGATTCAGCAATAGTAGCTGGCTGCGAGACACAGAAAGTAGGAAAGAAAAGGCGGGTGGGTGAGACAGTGGCTGTTAGCCAGCAGAGCCAAGCTAGACCCATCCTAGGAGGAAAGGAGGACAATGAGAAACTAATTATTATGAGTTCCTCTACAACCACAGAGAACTAGAGACTGTGCTTAGGTTATTCAGGGGGGACTTCTAATTCTGCAAGCCTTTGAGAGATCCTTAAAAGAGGAAGTCATCAGAACCTCTGCCAAGCAGATGAAGCCAGGAGAACTTAGGTCTGAGCCTCCTGGAAATGGCTCTGCAGACACAGTTGGCATCTTTGCTCTCTGGCTTAGTTAAGGAGTGAATCTGTGTTGGGTTGCTTCTCTTGCTGCCCTCTATTCCCTCCCTGCTGATCCCTTGGCAGCTCATGACTGCTCCAGTCAGGCCAAATGCAAGCAGTCGATCTGGGTTAGTAGTCTATTCACTCCAAAGAAGGGTCGGAGGAACTGAGAGGAAGGTGCAGGCCAAACCTTAGAGGGTCCTAAGCTGGTAGAAACTGAGTAGGAGGGAGTTGGAGTTGACAGTATCTCCTGCTTTCCTATTGGTGGCCATATTCTGGGGAGGTGAGGCTGGGGAATCCAAAAAATAAATAAAGATTCCAGCAAAGCTGAAAATAAGCAAGGACCTTTCCTAATCAAGCTACAGGGAGCAAAGGATGCTGCATGCTTTTTTCAATTCAGCCCTATTTTATTGTTAATGGAGTGGGTGAAATACTTCTTATGACAACTAGACCTTATTTTCTAGAGACAGAATTCTCTTTTTCCTCCAGGATACCACCTTATCGCTTCTATACGAGCCTCCCTCGCATGCTTCCTTGCCAAGCACCTATAAAGCAGGTGCTTCCAGACTGGAGTTTTCGACTCTCCAGAGCTTTTGAAGGAGGCACTCACTGCCTCTTGGTCTGTGGCTTTCTGGAAACAATCTGGGATGGCCTGTTGGTGTTGCAGCAGCCAACTTCTTTTCCTGGAATTTTATCTGCAGCTGAGCAGCTACAGCTTCAGCAGTGGGTGTTGTTTTAGGAGCACCCAACAAGGACAGCTGTCCAGTTTGGTTTCCTTTCTGTTTCTGTGATAAAAACACTGACCAAGAGCAACTTAGAAGAGGAAGGGATTTGTTTCATCTTACATGTCACAGGCCATCATTTGTGGAAAGTCAGGGCAAGGGGACCTTACCTCTAATCACAGGACTCAACTCACAACCAAAGCCTGACAGCTGAAGCCATGAAGTCATGCTGTTTGATGACTCACTCAAAGTCTTGCTCCCGGCTATCTTAGGAACAGCTGACCAGGGAATTGTACCGCCCACAGTGGACTGAGGACCCCTATATCAATTCATAATAACCATGACAATTAGCAGTATGGTATGATTGAAACTACATCCGATTTATTTCTAGAACATCCTTTCTAGAACATGCATGTTTAGTGTATTTCCAGAGGAAAGAAATACCTTTCTATTTGCTCTAAGGCCATACATTGTGAACTGAGGTTTGCAACTGGAGGGAATCAAAGACTGCAGGAAAATTCAGTTGTTATTTTGATACTGAAACAAGTATGGATGGATGAATTATGAGAGAGCCTCATCTGGCTACGGCCTCCTGAACATTTGAGACACTATGTTCTTTAGGTATGGACTCAGACTTAAGCCTTACCCTTGCTTGACTTGAAGCCACGGTCTGCTTGACAAAATATTCTTTAATCATCTCCTCTATGGGATGAAGAATTACAAACAATTTGACTAAAGCCACCCAGCTACTCTATTCCTTTTTGCTTATTTGCTTAGGGGTCTTTGCTTTGCTAAAAAGACTGTTAAAGATTATCCCTTCTCCCATCCTTAGCACCACCCTTAGAAACTGGCAGACCCAGTCTGAAATACAGAACTCCTGAGACCTAGAATGGACTCAGAGATTTTGTATCTCAATTAAATGAAAAAGGAGGAGCATGGAGGGAGGGAGGGAGAGGGGGCATTAAGCTGAGATGAGATGAGGTGTGGGATCTTTGGGCTCAGTAGCAAAGCACTAGACAAGCTTGTTGCCACCAAATGATAGAGAAAATTTTCAGTGAAAGCCAGATTGTCTTTTTTCCTTTTTTCTCCTCTCCCAACTCTTAAGTTTCTTTCATTCAGAGGCCACTCACAACGCTACCTAGCCCACCTGAGTCTGTCACAAAGTCTGAGTGTGTTCCACCCCTCACCTCTATGTCCCAGGCAATTTTTATTCCAAGAATACTGATGTCAATGCACTGAGGTGTTTTTTTTGTTAATTCTTAATTTATTCTTGGAAAAGGCCATACATGGATGTAGTGTATCTCGATCCTATTCACCCATACCTTTCTCCACTATTCTTCTTAGCACCCTCAACACACTGACCTCCTATCATGCCCTTTCTTTCTTGTCTTTTGTCATTGAAATCAGAACCTCTTGAAGTTAGGTCAAGCATCAATATTTATCAAGATGTCTGGCTTAAGCAAATGAAGACAAAGTTCAGAACCATAGACTCAGACCATTCTCCTAACTTCTAGTGACCCACCACTAAGGATTAAGGATAAGGATTAAGGCTCCCTATGTTTCTTCCTTGTCCGCGTTTGAACTTGCAGAATGGAAGCTGGAGCGAGACTGGTGAATGGCAAAGAGGCAAGATTCAACCTTGTGCTCTTAGCCCCTGATTTCCATCCATCACTCCATACTGTGAGAGCAGTTAAATAGCAATGAAGAAAATTGTAGAGATCTAGCTGTCCCCAAGATGGAGATTCCTGTGCCAGTGTCAAAGCTTTATCTTGCTTCTTGCCTGGGACGTCTACATATCTTTTCAGTACAATGTCAGCTTCTGTACTTCTCCGGCTCTGCGTGTGTGTGTGTGTGTGTGTGTGTGTGTGTGTGTGTGTGTCATCCATGGGTCACAGCAGCCATGAAAGCTGGGACCTATTCTCTTTAGCAGATGCCTCACTGACTGAAATTATGAACCAGGAACTGGGCCAGAACAGCCCTGGGAAGATCAGTCATTGTCAACAGTCCCAGAGCTTGTTTGCAGAACTGATAAGGACTGGGAAGATGTCATTACTGCAGTAAAGGCCTCATAAAAGACTTTTGTCCTGTGCCTGTTAAATGTTGCTTGACAATAACTCCCGAATTTGTTTTTGGATAGACTACAAAGTCAAGTGTGCCCCATCCTAACCTTTAAGAGGTAATTAGACCACGAGGTTTCTGCCATTATGGAAGGATTAAGACTGCTATCAGAAATGGGTTTGTTATAAAAGGCCAAGTTCAGGCTCTTGTTCTGCCTCCTGCCATGGGATGACACCTCAAACAACAGTCCCCTCAGCAGTAGATTTCCTAGACCCCTTAGCTATAAGAAGAACTTGTTAAGTCTGGCCTCAATTCCTAAAGGAAGAAAATTTAAAAGCTTTGAGCTTTGATTTCTCTTTGACCATACTTTACTCATATCAAAGCTAGGCCTCTCTCTGTTCCTCACCCCAGCCCACTCCAACCCAAACTTGCTACTGTTGCCTCTAAATGAAGACCATTCTTTGTTCTGTGCTAGGCTAAGTCCCAGTGTTCAATATTGAAGATGGGAGGGCAAGTTATGGCTTCTAGTTTCAGGCTCTTTCAGAACACGCATGTACATGCCTGTGAAAGATGCCCTTTGTATTGAGCTGGTGAACTGTGATATCAAGCAGGGAGTCACTATTGCTGTCTATATCAATCCTCCCTGCCCCATGTCCTCAGGGCCAGCTCAGATGATGACATTGTTTAATAAATCTAAACTGCAAATGTTTTTCCCTCCAGGGACTCTCTTTATGTAAGTTTATGTCAGCAAATCTCAAATAACTAAAACAGAACAAAACAAACAAACAAACAAACAAAAAACCCCGAAGAGATCCCAGTTAAGCCATTGTCTTACTATGCATCCCCTGCTTCTGGTTGTTCTTTAAGGAGTAATTTTTGCTCTCCTTTTAGTCCACATGCCGTAAATCTGCACTTCATAAAATGTGGCATGTGTCTGTTAACCAGAATATGACCAAGGAATTAGCTCAGAAATGTACATCAGAACCAAGTAAAACCAACCAGAATTAATCCTAGACTTGGCTTTGAGTAAGACTCTTTACTCAGAACCAGAAGGACTTAGAGCCAGAAGGAGGAGACCAAGCTGCTAGCAGCCACGTGGTCACAGGAAGTTTATGTTAAAAGAGAGCTGGCTGGGAAGAAGAGTAAGCCAGGAGTTTAGCAGAACGAGGTCCTTCCAAAATGGCGGAAACGTCGTTGTCTAATTACCTCAGGGCCCCAGCGATGAGTTGGGTGTAGCTGTTGCTGGTCTTTCAGCCACATAAGAAAACACATTATCCTTTTGTTTAAACCAATCGTGTTGGTTTTCCATTGGCTGAACGGAAAAGTTCCTATTACCATCCTCTTTTGATGATGGCTGGACTGATGCTTTTCGTGACAAAGGACATGTTGTAGGACACAAGGCACAGTGATCTGCTCATAACCAAAAACTTGTGATTGTAAACTGAGGGCCAGTGCGGAGTGATGTCCAGGCACATTAGTGTGACTTCACCTCCTCTCACAACTGACCAAAGACAGAATATACGGGCTTTTCTTGTATTTTCCTGAGGTGTGCTAAAATGTGGCTAAAAGAAGGGACCAGGCTAACGAAAGAAGAACGCAACTGATGGGTACTGAAAAACAAGCTGAATCTCACCCGAGGTCATGTTTTCATTAATTGACTTTTGGACTTGAGTCAAGACTAGCAGAATGGAGAGCCTCATAAAAGTAGAACCCACGGAGTGAAGAAAACTCTCTCATAACAGCCCAAGTGAGAGTAACGATATGAGCTCATCCAATTTGAAGGATAAACAAATTGGGTACTCCACGCAATGGGACTGAGTCATTTTCTTTCAAAGATAAATGCTGTGAAATAGAGGGTAGAAAGGGAATCTGGCTTAAAAAGAGTAGAGGTAAGGAAGGCAGAGACTAACTGTTCTACTGGAGGACACAGAAAAGGGACCCTAGGGACGCTTCAAACTCTGTGTCCTAGTAGCATTCCAACACATGCAGATCACAAGAAACTCTCTTGTTAAAGCCACGGCAGAATAGAAAATTAAACTTTATTTTCTAATTGCACTTAATGAGCTTGGCTTCCTCAGGGCCAGACATATCAAGTTCTGTGAAAACAGAAATTTTCTTTAAAGGTTTCCTTTAAAAGAGTTCTTTGCATCACTTTTCCCTGCCATTATGTACACAGAAAACAACAGCTTTGTAGAGGTGAAAGACACCGATCATTTGAGGCAAAGGTTGCTACCTCAGACAGACACAGAGCTCCCCAGTTGAGAAATATCTCTTTTAGCCAGAAGTGAGTTGGAAAGCCCAGATTGTCTATGAGATCGAGTTTGTACTGAAGCCTTCTGGGAAAGAGGGAAAAGCATGAAACTAGAGGAAGAGACCAATGCTTTGGCTTTAGCTCTGCTAATTGTAAGACACCAAACAAACCTCCATTTGGGGGGACACTGGTCTGCTTATGTATAAAATGGTGCATAGACTGTGTCGCCTGCTTCTCGGTGAGACGCAGGGGTATCATGTTCTTCAATGTATTTTACAACCAGAGAGTGCTATAGAAATGTGTGGCTGTGGAACAACAATGGACCCTGGGCTCCCATCCTGACCCCAACCTCTTGAACTGAAGGTTGCAACGCCACGTGTGGTCACGTGACTGAAGTTGGGGGTTACAAAAAAATTGCCGAGGGAAAAAGTTTCTAAACACTCAACAACCAAAAATTAATTTAAAATCTATCACACAGTGAACCCAAGCTGTTTGTCACTTTGTTGAATTGTGTGACTTATCTGCAGCTTTCTCTCTGCGTGCAGGCAGTAAGCTCACTGCGCATGCTATCCCACCCCACACCACCAGTGAAAGCTATCTTAGCTCAGACTCAAGACTACCACAAGTGATGAATTGTAACTCTGGAACACACCCAGCTTTCTGCTCTTACAGAAACATAATGGTTTAATTATAGAAAACAAATGTTTTCTCACAATGGTTTCTGAGCATGTAAATATCAAATTAGTATATCCTTGGGTTGTTTTTGTGTTGGATTATTTGATTTTCAAAATTGCCTTTTGAATAGTTGACTTGAATTTAATTTTAAAAAAATTATTAAGTGGATTTTGACTTTGAATTAAAACGGAATCTCCAACAATTTCTGCCATAGCTCTAAACTTGTTTCTGCCATTTGTCCTGTAAGAAGGGACATTTGAAGTGGCATTCTCAGAACTGGTATTTATAAAAACAAAATCTTGATCAACTCTGAAAAAAATTAGAGATACCCTGTGTCCTGCAAGACCAAATATCCATCCAAGATTTCATTCCTTATGTGAAAATAAACAACTACATTCATCTCATTTGTATCAAATCATCTCTTTAATTCATGGGTGTATGTGTGTATACACGTGTGTGAATAATTGACGTATAATAAATTTATTTATGATTTACCAGCAAACGTTTCTTTATATACCTATTTTACGTAGCTATATACCAAGGTCTTGTGAAAAGTCCTTGAACAAAGAGGAGTCTGAGGAAGAGAATGTTTATGAAGTCAGCATGCGATGGAGTCCCCCACACAGTCCCAGTGGTTCTCAGCTGCAGACTGCATCTGTGCAGAGAACACTGCTGCCTCAGCTGAGGGGAGGTGCATAGTACATGCGTAGGAGGCGCCTCTACACTGGGCTTTTTAGTTGGGCCAAAGAGCTGAGGGGGTTTTGGCTTCCTGAGCACCTCTGTTGAAATTCCCTGGGGAATTTTGTTTTATGAAATTCCCAGTAACTGTGACCTTTGCTGGCTAGTGATTCAAAGCCAGGAGAACCTAGCTCACTGGTAGGTTAAAAAACAAAAGTATTTGAAGTCAGCTGGAAGAGCGGGAGTGAGGGTGGGGAGCACGGGGAGGGGGAGTGGAGCTCCCCCATGGTTCCCATTATGTATTGATAGAAGAGGCCCCTTCCATTCTTTTATTGCTAATTGCTTTTCCTTCCAAAGCCAAAGAAAATACAACGGAGGTGAGCCTTTTGGATTAGGCCCAGCTTTCACCAAGATCCCAGATGGTGAAATCCTCACTTACAGGTGGGTTGTGCAATTTTCAAGATGGCATTAGAAAGGATTTTATAGGCTAACTTCTTAGCACCAGAGATGCTGGCATTTATTATAGCATAGTTGTCAAATATCAACACAGAATAAGCTCTTACTCTCCAGTACAAGCTCTACGTTGCTGAGAACAGAGAAGTGGGCGGAAGGTTTCATATAAACACATAATATACCTGTGACAATGGGGGAAAGATTATTTTTTAATGTCTTTCCAGCCAAAGCCTTAACAGGGCCTAGTCGTATCTAAACTTCAGTTGGAAGAGGAGGATGTCCTTTGACTTTTACTGAACTAGGAAGGAGTAGAGGGCCCAGAATTGCTCTTCACAAGGTGACACCCATAAATGTAGTTAGGTCCTAGGATCCCTTACCTTTTGGCCTATCTGTGAGGTTGTGTTTAAAGGGGCACTATCATGTAGTAGCTAAGAAGAGCTAAAACCATCCCAGGTACCTCCAGAAACCTGATGCTCTCAGGGTTCTCTTACCTGCTTCCAAGGTTGGGGTTGTCTGGTCTCAAGCCATTTCTGCAGCCCTGAGCAATTCAGCAAGTATACGGCTTGTTTAGATTGTTATTTAAACAAAACCAACTGCATTTTAACATTCTGAAGATAAGGGAGATGTTTGGATGTGGTCATATAATTCATGTTACCAAGAACTTATTGTTTGTACCAACAAGGGTGGTAATGTCATTGTGGTTATATAGGAAAACACCCACATTTAGATGCACATGGTAAAATGACATGATCCTGTGATTGGCTCTAATATATTTAAGCCAAAAGAAGTTAAGAGAGAAGGAAAGGCCACAGAAAATTGTGCTTTAAAGGAGAAAACGAAGCTTGGCCCTGTGTGCCTGTGATCCCAATACTCAGAAGCCTGAGGCCGGAGAATGTTGAAATAGTTTGGGCAACAGTGTGGGCTACATAATTAGATCCTGTCTCCAAAAAATCTAAAGCAAAATAAGACTGACAGAAAGAGAGAAGCAAATACAAGTATCGGGGCATCATTTAAAAGACAGAAAGTAACCTAAGAAATATATTTAAAGCAATAAAATAATAATTAATAATAAATAAAATAGAAATGATAAAGCAAAAATTGTGCTGACAGATAAAGCATCAGAGCCTTGGTACATCTGAGTGTCTTTCATGGAGCCATAATTGGCATGGCAAAAAGAGAATCAAACATAACTCAGGGCAAAATATTGAAATACAAAGAGCTATACATATAATATTTCAAGTTTTTACTATTTTTCTAAAGCCTAAAATAGCCCACCATTCATAAGATATTTCCTAAATTGATCTTGCTCTTAAAAATAACAATGTTACAAATTCCTTCTCACAGGAACCTTGCCAAAGAGGAGGCAGAAAGACTGTAAGGACCAGAGGAAATGGAGGACACCAGGAAAACAAGGCCCACTAGTCAACATGATGGAAGCTTTATAAACCCAGAGACTGAGGGAGCAAGCACTGGGCCTGCACAGGTCAGGATCAAGTTCTTTGCATACATATTGTGGCTACCAGGTGAGTGATTTGATGGGATTCCTGAGTGTGTAAACAAGTGGGTCTCTGGTCCTTGTGCCTTCTCTTAGGCTCTTTTGCTTTTGCTTGTTTTGTCCAGTTTTGAGGGGTTAGTTTTTGTTTTGTCTTACTATATTTTATTATTATCCCTTAGAATACTGTTTGTTTCCTAATGAGAGAAAGAAAGGAACTAGATCCAGAGAGGAGGAGATGGGGAAGGAAGTGGAAGACTTCCTACTCAAGGGTGGGGAAGCTGTAATCAGGATATATTATGTGAGGAAAAAAATCTATTTTCAATAAAAGGGAGGAAATAATGTGAATATATAAAGGCTGCAAAAAATGTTGCATTTATTTATTTGTAATCTTAAAAGATAAATTTGTTTTTAAAAATAAAGCAATACAACATTCCTGAATTGGATGATGGTGATGATGATGATGATGATGGTAAAGGAGGAGGAGGAGGAATTGATGTGAGGTGAGATGGGACTGTGGCAAAAGGAAGTTGGGTAAATTTCAAAATGGAATGAACTTTGTATTTTGAAAGCTTTGTTTTCTGGCAAGATTCATGGTCTTCCTCCCACACTCTGGTGTGAGGCCAGCATCTGGAGGAAGGTAATGCTACTCTAAGAAGGATTTTAAAAAATTAATATTGACTCTGAAAGAAGCAGCCACTGGTGTGGGGACTTTCTCGGCCTCCTCAATAGTTCTAAAAGCATTGGGGTCTGAAGAGGATCCACGTGTAACAGTAAGGGTGAACGCAGAGGGCACTGTGCTAAATGCAAGAAACTACAAGCAGAAATCAAATCCACAAACTCTCTCTTGTGTACAGAATGCAAAATAGCAAAACTCACAGAAGCAAAGAGGGTGAAAGAAAGGAGAGGTTAACAAAGGGTAGAAATTATCAGTCCTGAGTAGTCTTGGAACATCTCATATAGGGCAGACCACTGCAGTGAGTAACATAGTATCAATTTGCTATTTGCTGAAAGGGATGACCTGGAGTGTGTTAGCCTACAGACCCACTGAAGGTCACTGTGTGAGATGGTAGGGAAGTTAAATTATGTGTTGTGCATAGATCAAAGCATCAAGCTCTGGGCCTTAATTATATTCAATTTCTATTTACTCAACTATAGCATGGCAGAAAAATAAAAACAATGGAAGAGATGTTTTCACCAGACTGTTAGCATCCTACCCCCATCATTTGTGGGATCTACAGTCCTGTGTTGCTAATCCCTAAGGCAGAGCGCTCAGAAGCAGAGGGCTAAGCTGGATGGAACATAGCATGGAGAACAAACAGATATTTTGCATGCCTTACAGTCTCAAGTATTCTCCAGTTTGGGCTCTCACTTAAGCAACCCCTGTGCTCAAACACGGATCTCTTCAAATGGATTCATGTAGAATTTTCACAGAGTGGTTGATTAGTGTCTGTTAGCTAAAGGGGTTGCAGGTTCAGGGTAGGGGAGGCAGTCCTTTGAACCTCTCAGCTTCTACACTGGAGAACGGAAAGCAGGGTGGAGGATTCCCCAGCTGCAGAGGTGAGATGAACATAGAGGAGCCGCAGACAGCGTGTCAGTGTGTCAAGCACAGAGCTGTGGAGAGATGGCATGGTGGGGATGGGGGAGGTCATCAGGCATCGGGGAGAAGCTATTTAGTTAGACATCTAAGGACAGGAGGAAGGAATCAGAAAGAAAAATGTAGCAAGTGTACCAAGACTGTGATGAGCAACATGTGGGGAAGGGAGGGGGGCAGCTGAGTAAAGACAAGGAGGGTAATGTCAGGAGACCGATGGAAACCCTGGAATACCAAAGCAGAAATGCTGTGTGTGGCATGGTACTATTGTTTAAAGATTTAAATATGAAATGTGTGATCCCCCTCCACCCCCGGCCCCACATGTGGTGAAAGGTCCTCACCTGATGGCACAGTTGAGAGAAGCTGTAGAAATTTTGGGAACTGGAACCTAGCTGGAAAAAGTATAAGGGACATGAACTTAAGTAGTAAATTAGACCCGGCCATTTCCCGTCATTCTCTGCTTCCTGTGTACAACGAAGTGAAGATGCTCCTTCACCATGAGCTCCAACAACACCATGGTCAAAGTGGGTAGAGCTGAGTAACCACGACATGGTTCCCACAAAACTGTGAGCCACCGAGATCTTGTCTTCCTTTAAGTTGTTTGTGCCAGGGATGAGGGAAGGGGACTAATACAGACCCCAGGTTGAAGGATGTTAAAAATGGAATCCAAGATGGTCCCATGAAGGTAGATCCAGCAGCAGTGAGTAGAACGAACGCCAGTCACAAGGGGACAGGCAGAAAGTCGACTGAGCTCACATCACCAGGTAATTGAAGGTGTGTTTGTCTTAGTTAGGGTTTCCATTGCTGCATGAAGAGACTCTTTGATTATAGCAACTCTTAGAAAGGAAAATGTTTAACTGGGGCAGGCTTACAGGTTCAGAGGTTTTGTTCATTGCCATCATGGCAAGAAGCATGGAGGCCTGCATGCAAGCAGACATGGTGCTGGAGAAGGAGTTGAGAGTTCTGCATCAGGATCAGCAGGAGGAGGAGACTGTGTCACACTGGGCCTGGCCTGAGCATCTGAGACCACAAAGCCCCTCCCCTCCCCCCAGTGTGATACACTTCCTCCAACAAGGCTACTCCTACTCCAACAAGACCATACCCACTCCCTGTGAGCCTATGGAGGCCATTTTCTTTCAAACCACAGTGTATCTCTATATCCATCATTCGTCTGAATTCTCATAGCAAGAGATATTACTACTCCACTCTAGAAACTGAGGCTTGGGCAATTGAATGTGCATCTAGTGAAGCAGAGCCAATATTTCCATCTAGATATTTGTCCCTACTTGATTGCTTCTTTGTGAAGCTGGGGCGAGTGGACTTCTTATTAGGTGGTAATATCTGTGGTATAAAGGAATCTAACTCTTGAGACGAAGGACTGACAAGATTTAGTAAACAGTTGCCCATATTGATCCAGAATGTTAGTGAAAGAAAGAATTATCCTGTCACTAATCTTTATTAAACATCAGAGGAAAACTGGGTGTAATATAAAAGATTGTCAGTTTTCCTTTGCTACATTGAGCTATAAATGACATTTATAAGTTTGGAAAGATGTTGTCTTAGTTAGGGTTTTACTACTGTGAACAGACACCATGGCCAAGGCAAGTCTTTTTTTTTTAATTAGGTATTTTCCTCATTTACATTTCCAATGCTATCCCAAAAGTCCCCCATACCCCTCCCGTACCCAAGTCAAGCCTTATAAAGGACAACATTTAATTGGGTCCGGCTTACAGGTTCAGAGGTTTCGTCCATCATCATCAAGGTGGGAGCATAGCAGCATCCAGGCAGGCATGATGCAGGCAGAGCTGAGAGTTCTACATCTTCATCTGAAGGCTGCTAGTGGAAGACTGACTTCTAGGCAGGCAGCTAGGGGGAGGGTCTTAGCCCACACCTACAATGACACACCTACTCCAACAAGGCCACACCTCCTAATAGTGCCATTCCCTTGACCAAGCATATACAAACCATCACAGACACATCTTCCTGAAAGCTGGAAATTCAATTGGTTCCAGGAAAAAAATTGTAATGTCACATAGAAGCAATAAGGAAAAGCCAATGGGTAAAGTTGGAGAAACAGAAGAAAGCCAACCCAGGTCTCCCATTTTCTCCACTAGGAATATATATGACTTCTTCCTCAGCCATATCATTCCAAATCATCTATCCCGCTCAGAAATGAAACAAATAAACACAAGACAACGTTTAATAAAAGCCAGGTCGAATAATTCTTTAACCTCCTATTCCTGGGAGGAAAAAAAGGCAGCTTTTGTAAAATTGGGATTCTAAATAAACTTGCAAGAGGCAAGCTGCTATGTCTTTGCTTTGTGTTTCCCCCCCAGAAAAGAATGTGACGACTTGGTCTGCCTCCCTAAGAACTACCTGATTTCTGACCAAGGCAGGCTTTGCTTGGAAAATCAACACAGCTAAGGAACCTTGAGGTTCAAAGTCACATGCTCTGCACCCACGCAGGGAGAGGTCGGTTGGTTCTTTCCTAAACCTCCTGAGTAGAGGAAAGGGCATAGAGAGGCAAAATCCCACTGGAAAACCCTGCAGAAGGCAAATAAATGGTAGTGTCAACAAGGAAGAAACTGAAACAGGCTGACAGTCTGTGCAACGTCTGATAGCTTGCCACCTCATCCCTCTTCTCAGACAGTTTGCATTGCTGCATTGACCTGTTCATCCCTCTGGGTATGTTTTGTGTCAGATTGCATGTTCTGCATCCACCCCAGGGTCACTGTGGGATGGATGGATGGGATTACAGGAAGTACGATTGCTTTCTGGGAACCAAGCTTTACGGTCAATGCAAAAACACGAGTGATCCCTTTAAAGAACAGTTAGTTGTGTTCCTACCGTGACAGGGTTCAGATAGCTTCTGCCTGCTGAGACTTGCCCCCTGCATGACAACAGGTTGGAAACAAGATAACTGTCTCAGTGATTTCTTGTGAGTACCCACTGTGTACCAACAGTCTGCTCACATGCCACCCGTGGAAATAAAACAAAAATATATATCAATGCACATGGTTGAGTGTGGACACTGTGCTACATGTGTTCCATGGGAGATCTACAGAGCCAACGGCAGTATCCGAAGGCAGCCTGTAAGATAAGCTGAATCAAGCTCTTTGCTACATCCCAGAAGCAGGGAGGTACATGGACCTGCAGACCCACATCCCTAGTCCTAATGTGACTCACACACAGAGAAAAGAAAATGTCAAAAATAGCTCACACTTGTAATCCAAGCTACTTAGAAGGCTGAGGCAGGAGGATTATGAGTTCAAGTTCTCTCTGACAGACAGAGTGAGGCCAAGGCCAGCATGAAGAATTTAGTGAGACGGTTTCAGAGTTAAAAAGGCAGAGAGTGAGCTGGAGCATGCAGTGTGGAGGGAGAGGCTCAATAAGTTCTTCTCAAGTGAGGTCAATGTAACCAGTGCTCAGCATCCCTCAGTGCCCAGCATCCCTCAGTGCTCAGCATCCCTCAGTGCTCAGCATCCCTCAGTGCTCAGCATCCCTCAGTGCCCAGCATCCCTCAGTGCTCAGCATCCCTCAGTGCTCAGCATCCCTCAGTGCCCAGCATCCCTCAGTGCCCAGCATCCCTCAGTGCTCAGCATCACTCAGTGCTCAGCATCACTCAGTGCTCAGCATCCCTCAGTGCCCAGCATCCCTCAGTGCTCAGCATCACTCAGTGCTCAGCATCACTCAGTGCTCAGCACCCCTCAGTGCTCAGCATCCCTCAGTGCTCAGCATCACTCAGTGCTCAGCATCCCTCAGTGCCCAGCATCCCTCAGTGCTCAGCATCCCTCAGTGCTCAGCATCACTCAGTGCCCAGCATCACTCAGTGCTCAGCATCCCTCAGTGCCCAGCATCCCTCAGTGCTCAGCATTCCTCAGTGCTCAGCATCACTCAGTGCTCAGCATCACTCAGTGCTCAGCATCCCTCAGTGCTCAGCATCACTCAGTGCTCAGCATCACTCAGTGCTCAGCATCACTCAGTGCTCAGCATCACTCAGTGCTCAGCACCCCTCAGTGCTCAACAACCCTCAGTGCTCAGCATCACTCAGTGCTCAGCACCCCTCAGTGCTCAACAACCCTCAGTGCTCAGCGCCCCTCAGTGCTCAGCATCCCTCAGTGCTCAGCATCACTCAGTGCTCAGCATCACTCAGTGCTCAGCGCCCCTCAGTGCTCAGCATTCCTCAGTGCTCAGTACCCCTCAGTGCCCAGTATCCCCCAGTGCTGAATATACCTCAGTGCACAGCACCCCTCAGTGCTCAGCACCTCTCAGTGTTCAGCATCCCACAGTGCTCAGCACCCCTCAGTGCTCTGCACCTCTCAGTGCCACACCCACTCCAGTGAAGTCTGTGTGGCAAGTCCAAAAGCTTGGCCACAGTCCTGAGGCAAAAGGTTTCACAGAAACTGGTCTCCTGGAGCTTTGGCATCCTGTCGCACAGATGCTCCAGATATGTCCTTTCGATAGTCAGTAAAGGGGTTAAAGCACTTTCTTTCAGTATTGTTTTATTATAGGTGCCCCCAAGGAATGATTTGACAAATAGATAAGTTAGATTAAACATTGCTTCCTGTCCTTCTCTAGTATCCTAGGCAGTCCTTAAGCCAACCCTGGGCTTGGCATTTCGTTAGAATGTTACTCATTCAGATGAAATGCTTCCAGTGTTGATAGTTAGAAATCAAGCATCGCAGTTTGCCAGATAGGAGCTAGAAAACTCAGGCCTAGTTCAAAATAGTAAACTTAGAATTCTCATTACAGACATGAATGGCAGCCTACATTACATAATAGTAGAAAGAAGGTGGGTTGTGGTTTAAGGAGGAACTGGAATATTGTATTATTCATGAAAAGGTTAGTAGAGTAGAACTTCCCTGGTGCATGTTTTTCACTGGGCCCAGAGGAATAGCATAATTAGGTATTTACTAAGGGACCTCTGGTGGTGGGTTTAACAATAGACTAGCATTGCACCTGGGCATATTAGCCCTTTCACCTGGCTCCTGTGAATAGCTGACTTTAGATAGGGCTGATCTTATCTATGTTGTAAACACTGCCTGGTTCCTGCTAGCTTTTATGTATGCATTTTATCTGTTTTGTGTAAAGAGCCAGTATGCATCTCAATGTACCTTGGCTGATGTATCCTTGTTTTTCTTCTGTATTATAAGTCTGATGCTTACTTTGAGACATTACATTCATATACAGCACTCTCTCTGGTGTCTGTGTCTGTTTGTCATCTTGCTGACTCGTGGTCCACCTGAGAACCAGGACACTGAACTCTTCCAGGGGTTGAAGGACTGACTGAGTCCAGTCTGTGGCACCTCAGTGCTCAGCATTCCTCAGAACTCAGCGCTTCTCAGTGCTCAGCATCCCTCAGAGCTCAGTACCCCTCAGTGCTCAGCACCCCTCAGTGTTCAGTACCCTTCAGTGCTCCATATCCCTCAGTGCTCAGTACCCCTCAGTGCTCAGCATTCCTCAATGCTAAGCATCACTCAGTGCTTAACATCCCTTAGTGCTCTGCATCCCTCAGTGCTCAGTACCCATCATTGTTCAGTGCCCCTCAGTGCTTAGCACCCCTCAGTGCTCAGTACCCCTCAGTGCTCAGCACCCCTCAGTACTCAGCATACCTTCACATATCCCTTTGACCCTTCTAGTACTATTCTCCTGTCATGAGCTGCACAGAATTTCATCAGCTTTCCAGCTTTGTGTATGTACCAGGACTCAATATACACAGGCTGGCTTCTTTTTCTTGGCATTGCCCTTGTGAGGTACACCCATGAGGTTTTGTCTATGGGTGGATTTGTTACATTTGGATTGTTCTTGTTACTATGGCCCAGTACACTTGCGTGTTTTTTTAAATGGACACCAGGGTCATATTTTCTAGTGTTTTGATAAATTGCCTTTCTGCACAAATATTTCAGAGCTGATTTGTTACCAGTTTAGAAATAAGAATCTTGCCTGGTATTTTGTTGTTGTTGTTGTTTTGATTCTGAAATTATATTAGGCTGCTCAGTTCTTTGTTGATTAAAACACGGGAGGGACATTTGTGTTTTTTCTAAACAAAAACAAAAACTTCTTTTTTTTTAAATAATGTTTTTGAGGAGACCAATTCTTTTCTCCCCTGGCTCTTTAGCAATGCACATGAACTGAGTCTGTGTCAGCCACGAGGTCTAAAGATCTAAAACAACATTTCATGTAGACAGAACTCTGAGTTCCCAGACTAAATATGTTAGGGAACAAAAGTTCTCCCCGGGTTTTCTTGGGCCGCCACCCAAGTTGGTTAGGAAGTCTTCTCCACAGGGGTCAGAGAAATAACAGCTCTGGAGAGCCTGGCCTGCAAAGCGGAACGCCTTCCATCTTGATTGCACAATAATGGAGGTTTTGAGGTTGTGGTTTTTTCCGTATTAGCCATCCATCCTCCCTGCTGCCGCCCTCCTGAGCTCCAAAGAACATCATCAGTAACAAGCAAGAGAAAAGGGAACTGACAAAGTTTACTTAAAGACGGTCATTTCCACAGTCGCTCATCACTGGGGTCCTCCTATGTTTCAATCACATGATATCCATAGGACGATATATCAACATCTATAAGGGCATAGGCCACATGAGTGGCGCTTTAGGAACAGGGACAACTGTCATTAGACCATTTTCCCCGCTCTGGTTGAGCCAGTGCTGTCGGTCAAGGCTAGGCTTTGAGCAATGACATGGACCATCCAGCAGCTGTTTACTTCCGTTATTAAGAGAGCAGCATGATACTAATGCCTGGTACTTAGTGAACACTGAGTGTGTGAATCAGGTCTCATTGTGCCCAGCGAAGAGCCACAAAAGAGAGACGTATTGGTTACTTCTCTACTTGTATGGCCAAAGGATTAGCGCAAGAGAAAAGTGGTTTGTTTTAGCCCATAGTTTGAGACTACAGTCATTCTAGGCAATGCTAGCTTCTCTCAGCCGTGGCTGCAGAGACATGGAGTTTCTTGCTCACATCTGAGTGAATCAGGAAACAGAAAAGAGCAAGAAACAGGCCAGACTAATGTCTCAAGACCCCAACTCTAAGGAAAGCCCTTTCTCCAGGTAGGTCCCACTTCCCAGATGTTATGCCACCTTCCAAAAGCGTGCCACCATCTAGAGACCAAGTGTTCAGACATGCACCTCGTGGAACCACTTTACATATAAACCTATATGGCACATTCTTACATCACTAGAGGCCAGTCTCCTCCTCGTGGTGTCCTGAATACCACCCTTTTGTCCTTCCCATGAACTGTCTTCTAGTGATTGCCCCCCTCGGTTTTTTTTGGTTTTTTTTGTTTTGTTTTTTTTTTGCTCCTGCACAGTGAACATTTCCCTCTTTCTCAGATCATTTCCATGACCTGACAGATACATCCTAGCGCCTCCTTTGAAACAAAGAAGCCAAGTTCTTTGACACTGTGTTCCCTCCAGACTCCATCTTTGGTCCTCAACTCTTTTGCAACATTCCCACTAGAGTTATCTGTAGTCAGTGCTGTGTCTCTTGCCACCTGCTGTTTCTCCAGCCTACTCCATCAGCCATCTTTATCTGCATGCTTCTCCAAGGTTATGAACAACCTGCTTTGCCCAATCCAAAGGACACTTCTGTGTCTCTATTCTATGCCACTTTTCAAAAGCATTTGCCCGTGTTGACCACTCTGTTTCTTAAATCCCTGTCCCTCATAGAGGTGTTCCATGGCGCTGCCTTCTCCTCTGCACTGCCTAACTACCTACCTGCAGAGCCTCAGCCTCCCTGCTTTGCTTGGGCTCAGAGTGCTGGAACCACTGTAGGCTGTGTACCAGATCTTTCCCCAGTCCCCATCTGTACCTCATCTTTCTATGCCAGCGCTCTCAGATACCCCTTCTCCGTGCTCATTAAAAAGCAGCCCAAGAACAGCTATGGTATTAGTTACAGCCACATGTCTCCTTTCTCTAGCACTTTCAAATCTCAGCTCTGATTGAGAAATGAAAGCTTTGTTTTCTGCTACAGGGACTTTACGCATAGATGCTCCATACAGAAGTTCCAAAAGCTGGACCTTCCACTTGAGAAACAAAAGACCCTCACAGTCAAATGACAAATTAAGGAGAAGGAGAAGGAGAAGGAGAAGGAGAAGGAGAAGGAGAAGGAGAAGGAGAAGGAGAAGGAGAAGGAGAAGGAGAAGGAGAAGGAGAAGGAGAAGGAGAAGGAGAAGGAGAAGGAGAAGGAGAAGGAGAAGGAGAAGGAGAAGGAGAAGGAGAAGGAGAAGGAGAAGGAGAAGGAGAAGGAGAAGGAGAAGGAGAAGGAGAAGGAGAAGGAGAAGAAGGCTGGAATTTCAGTCAGGAACTAGTAAGTAGGTTGGCAGGTAGGGAAGGCAACACTGGCAGAAGACCCTAAATAAGCAGTTCCCAACCTGTGGTTCTCGACCCCTTTGGAGGTTGAATGACTCTTTCACAGGGGTCACACACCAGATACCCTGCATATCAGAGATTTACATTATAATTCATAACAAAATAGCAAAAATACAGTTATGAGGTAGCAATGTGGCTGGGGCTCACCACCACATGAGGAACTGTCTTAAAGGGTCACCACATTAAGGACGGTTGAGAACCACTGCTCTAAAACTTCCAGAGAAATCAGATAAGAATGAAAGTAGAAACTAAGACAGACATTGAAAACACAATTCATTAATATAACCATTTGACCCAGAGCCACTCCAAAGTGAGCATAACTCACTTAAAATAAAGCCCGAAAGCTGTTTTTGTGCCAACAAAGTTTAGTTTAACAACAAAAAAGTGCCAGCCACTTTTATATAAAACACATTTGAAGCATGAACAATTTTGATCTTTTATGGGCATAAAACAGAAGCGTCTAGCGTTGCTCATGATTATGTTGTGACATGTGCCTTGGCAAGTCTCTCAACTCTGTTGGCCCTCATTATCTTATTTCTGAGGTGTGGAGAACTATCCCCTGCCTATTAGATTGGGGAGATGTTTTGGTTGGTGGGTTAAGTGTGTAAGTTGAAGATCAGATGTGGTCCTTAGTGGTCAGTTCTGGACATCATCTGTGGCCAGTGTCTAATCTCTATGAGTTTAATATTAAACAGCAAATAGAATTGAGAGCCCTGACCTTGTTGTCCAGTGATGTGAATGTGTGGTTAGCAGCCGGCAGCCAAGATTTATAGGATATTAATTGGAATACATTGCGAGCTCTGTGGAGAGTAAAGAACAAAGAAAACTTGGAAGGAGGGGCAGGAAATGATAAAATGGTATTTAATTTGGACATGTACGCCCCCCCAGTGAATCTGAAGAAAAATCAACAAAGTGTAAGTAGTAATGGGAGAAGTGAGAGATGAGCTGTAATTGCTCTGAAAATTACAAGGCCATGAAATTGGGTAGGAGCTTGCAGTGTTGTTTTGGGGTATAGTTACGGCCTTGTATATCTATAAATGGGAGTTTATCCCTGAGGAAGAAGAAAATAGAATTGTATATAAAATGTACAGATAGGAAGCATCAAGAAGGTCGAAATCGTTCCTCCGTTCATTTCTTCATGCCACTCCTCCCATCATAAAGGGTCTCTAGTATCATCTGCCATCATCAGTCTCATGATTTCAGGGTCTTCTGTGTTCCCACTATGAGCCGAACATTCCTCAAGAAAATCAAGAATGCTGAGAAGAAGGACCAGGCCGAGGGTCAGACATGGATCAGATCTTTGCCAACTCTGAAGTATCGATGACATCTTAACTTGTTTGACTCTCAGGATTAGCTGACATACATTAGCTCAACATACAGAAAGAAAAAACCTCTTTCAAAGTTATTGAAAGAACGACAGATAACATGAAGTCGTGGGTGCAAGAGAAATAGAGAATAAGTGTCCTCAGTTTGCACAGTGGAAATGATCTGCATGAGAGCACTCTCGGGCACCACCAGTGCAAACCCTGCATGGTGAGGGTTTCTTAAGTGAACTAGAATATTTCATCTTTAAGTGATACATTGTCCAGTTGCAAAGTGAGGCCTTCTTACTATCTCTCTACACTTCACAGTGTGGTGCTTTTTAAACATGCCTTGTCAATTCCATGTTAAATGAAACTTTACATGGTAATTTTAGTTACATGTTTTGCCAGGTAAAACAGAAAGCCACTGGGAATATAGCTTTGGTTTTAAAACCAAGTGCCCATGTTGCGTTCTCGGCAATGGAAATGACAACTGTACCCATCAGAGACCCAAATGAGGAGTGTGGGGGGTGCAGAACTAACTGTGTGGAAGGCCTGGATAGTGGTGGGGATTTTACCTCCATTGTCTCTCTCACCCATAAGTCCTTTGTCCCAAAAGCTATTCCTGTTGTTCAAGTCTCCACATTAAGGTTCATTGTGGTGTTCACTTTGTAATGTAATGTTCATGGTGATGTAATGCTCATTGTAATGTTAGTGTGGAGGAATCGGGGACCCTCTCCCCCACCCCACCCCACCCCCAACTGAAGCATCCCTGTGTTGGATGTGACTTGCCTTTCTGCATCTCACATCACTTTCAGTTGAACACAGCACCACCTCTGGGTCAGAATATTCCCAGAGATAGGAAAACACAGTGTCTACAGTTTGGTTTGGCCATCTGTGCCTCTGTTGCCCATGTTCTTGATATAACACTCAAAGAATAAGTGCTCAGCTCAGCATCTAGATGGTTCCTCACTGTTTATTCTAGACGTTTTAGAACCTTGGGTTATATATTAGAGTATTTGATCCACTTTTGGGTGATTTTTATATGAGAGAGAGGTTTGCTTCTGGGTTTATTCTACACGTGGATGACCAGCTTTTTCCAAGACCATTCGTTGAAGAGATTTTATTATTTCTCTACCGTATATTCTTGGATAATAGCATTAAAACTTCTCGAAAATGAAAAAAAAAAAAGATCTTATATCAAACAATCTCACTTCCTTGTACAGTTCCAAGGAAGTTGAAATCAAAATCTCAAGGGTGTTTCTGCCTTCTCATGTTCATTTCTGAACAATTTGTAATAGCTGAGATGTTGAAATAACCAACATGTCTCTCCCCGGGTGAATGAATAAAAGAATGGACTGTGTGTGTGCACAACACAGTAGTAATCAGCGTTGAAAACCTTGCAGTTTGTAACAACTTGGATGAGTGCTGCAGACGCGATGCTCGGTGAACTGAGTCAGATGAAGAAGACAAGTGCTTCATGCTCTCACTTCCACAAAGAATCTTAGAACGCCACACTCACAGAAACAAAACTCGTCACCTTGTCCTGGAAGCCTGACTGGGGTAACTGAGAAATAAAGAAAGAACAGACACACAGACACGTGAACAGAAAAGCTGGGATCAGGTAGGCTGTGCTCACTCTGACGGAGCCATGGCTGCCAGGAAATTCCGTGTGTTGGATTGTGTCAGCACATGCAGGAGAGTCAGCTAGTCTGTGGAGGGAAGCAATCTCCCACGGCAGTTATCCAGGAGGAGGAAACTGCACTAGCTAAGTTTGTCTCACGCTGATAGGTCCTTCGGGTCCTGTCAGACGGCAGAAAGGGTTTCCATCTGTCTGAGCCTGCCTGGGGTAGGCTTTGCCCCACCAGTGGACCCAAGTCACTGAGATCTTTGACATGCCTGTGCCGTGTTAATAATACATTTTTGCTCAGGATTTAACCAGCTCCCTGCAAGCAGGAAGAGGGGAAATAAAGGTGGGAGAAGCTGGGGTACAAAGCCCAAGCTGTGCATGGTCAGTAAGTTCTGGAGACCTACGTACACTGGGAGAGAACAAGGACGGATGAGATCAAGGGTAAGAGTTGTGGAAAAGAAATTGAGGAGTTTGGGGAGAGGAGAGTTTAAAACTCATAAATGAGAACTCCTCTAAGCTGGGAAGAGCAAGCAAACACAAAACCCTTGGAGCTCGAGGAGAGGGCATGAAGCGTTTCCTGTGTGGTAACAATCTTGGTTGAGTTGAAAGAAGAGCGTTGAACTTCACATGAAAACAGTGTTCAAGGAGATGGTGGGTGGGGGGCATGCTGTGGTGGCAAACACATCCTAGTGCTCAGGGGACTCACCCTGGAGGAAAAGAGACAGGGAAAAAGGAGTGGGGTTAGAGGTAAGGAAATGCATGCAAAGAGAGTCTAGATGAAATGCTAAAAGAAAGCAATATTCAAAGAAAGATCAAAGCACAGAGATGCAAAAAAAAGAATATTTCAGCAGTTTCCTTTTCTGTGGTCTACTTCAGAATTCATCCAAAGCCAGCTGCTGATCTGTCTGTTTAGATTTCTCTCCATTCTGCTCCCTGCTTTCTAACCAATAGACTGTGTTTGAAGAGTCTAAGGAAGGAGAAGTGAAATTCTCCTTCCTTAGACTTTCCTGACTGTTGGCCTTTTTGTTAAGGGTTCTGAGCTAGAAGATGTGGGCTTTTTGTTTGGTTGATCCTCCCTTGAGCTGTTGGCTCCCCTCGTTCCCCCAGCTTACCACATCAAGTCTTGTTTAGGTACAAAAGAGAAAGACTCAACAAACACTGGAAGACGTTGGCTCTATTCTGTTCCTTCTAAGCATCCACGTCACCAGAATCCTAGTAACTTCCCAGCACAAATGCATACCTCGGTCCTACGGAGACAGTCCTTGGTGTGTGTCCACTGGGAACTGACTCCAACTGGGTTTTAAGTTTGCATCAGCAAAGAATTTTGAGGCATCTGTACTATATAATGCCAACAATAATGCAAATAAGAGGAGTTCTTGTTTATGAAGATTTATTTAACCATATGTATGTGTGTATGTATGTGTGAAGATGTGCGCATGTGAGTGCAGGTGTCTGAGGAGACCAGAAAGGGCACTGGACCCCCTGAAGCTAGCATTACAGGCACTTGTAGTCATGCAGATGCTGATGTTACAAGAACATTAAGTGCTCTTAACTGCTGAGCCATCTGTCCAGCCACAGCAAATAAAAGGAATTCTAGATAAGCTGTTTTCAAACTTTTAGAAGTTAATATCCACATGTGAAAAAAGAAAAAGCCCACAACGAAGACAAGTGGTATTTCTCTGTTCATTAAAACAAGCTCAGTGTGGGAGCGCTGTAAACATCTTCCCAGCTGTTAGTTCAGACCATGGCATACAAGTCAGCTCTAACCTAACCCTAACCCTAACAAGTTGGTATTATTTTAATATTTCAAGTCATTCCCTAAACGGCCCTGCTTTTCCAGCACGAAAATATGTCAGGTTTTTACTATGACTTACAAAACTACAGAAAGGTAGAAAAGGATATGTGCATCTAATGTTTTATACATACATATATATATATATATATATATATATATTGTATATATATATATATTGTATATATATAGTATATATATTGCGCCCACTTCGGTCGGTAAGGAAGACACAACACGGTCGGATTCTTCTTAACAGCCTTTTTATTGCAGGGACACCTCAATGCTACTACGGGGGACCCCGGGCACCCAGGGAGCACTGCTTATATGCACCCCAGCACCGGAGAAGGCTCCGTGGCCCCCTGGGATTGGTCAGTCTGCTGGCACCTAGTTTGCATGCACCCGCTCTGGAGGGGTTGGCGCCAGATTCGGGCTAGCGCCTGCGCAGTGGTGTTGTTTACCACAAAGGCACACCGGAAACTGGAGCCATCCTAGAGTTGGCTTCCTACATATATAGATGCTGATGATTTAAAGATCTCCGAGGACAGTGAAGATTATTAATGTACTTTGGAAAAGGAGCTCTTGTTAAGCCCAGCTTAGTGTCAGAGTCTTCTCTCGTGCAACCCCTGCCACCACAGACCAAAGTCCCTTCCCTATCACTATGATCCACAATCTGGGGACAGATGCAGCATGCATCTGGAGAGGCAGCAGCCTTGTGTGGCGCCCAAGACGTTTATAGGACTATCCCAAGCTATCTAGAAGAAATATGTCTTGTCTGTACCTTAGTGATAAGCATTTTTAAGAGTTATCAGCAGAAGATAAATTTTCTTCTTTTGCCTTTGAAAACTGAAAGAGCCAAGAAGTAGCAGAGAGAACAAAGAAGCTCTGTGGGTCAGCTCCATGCTGTCACAGGCTTTCACCTGAAAATCTGCATTCCACCGAGCTCCCACCTGACTCTGAAAAGTGGGCCATTTAACCCGAATTCAACTCAAGAACTTGTTTGAGTTTCATTTTCAGACACAGCGAGGACAGGATCTCTGTGAAGCTGAAACTTACCTGAGAGCATTTGCCCTGTGCGCTGTCTACTACTGAACTCAATACAGTTCACACTCCTTGGTTGTTGCATTGCCTCCTCTGCTCTTCCTCTTTGTTTGTCTTGGAATAATTCCATCATAATCCTATTGTCAATATCTGAGGGATTTAGGTTAGGCGTATGACAAAAAAGAAAAAAATCAAATTTAGTTATTCGCACGCCAAACCCACAAGAGTGGCATTCTTCTTGACTGGAGTCAGTTAGGATCTGATGCAGAAGAATTAAAAACTGTGGTGAAGAAAATTTCAGAAATTAACATAAAAGGTAGTAACACCCGAAAGACTGGGTTTCATTCAACCAAAGGAGCATGCTCAGAAAGCCCAGTCTCAGAAGAGCTAGGCATAGGGGTGACTATGGTAAGGACCCATAAAGGGTCACTGTAGATCAGGTTTGTCCCTTTCTTGTCTTCTTGGAACTAGGCTGCGGATGAAAGGTAGCACACCTCTGTGTCTCCCTTAATAAGACATCCTCTTTCCTGTAACTACCCATGTGTCATGGCACAATTTGTAGTAAAGAGGCACAAGAAACAAGAACCTCAGAGCTCCAGCTGTGGCCCTCTCAGGCCACATCTATATATATTAAAGATCTGGGCTAAACATCTGGAAAGACAAACTGAAGTCAGCTAAGCAATTGACTCAACTTCTCGATTAACCATGCATGCATCTCTCTCTCTCTCTCTCTCTCTCTCTCTCTCTCTCTCTCTCTCTCTCTCTCTCTCTGCCCACACACACTGTTCTTGTCTGACAAACCCTCACTTAGACTTTCCTGGCCCCAACATAAATTTGATCCACTTCTTGATCTCCTTCTTCCATGAGCTTAAAGAAAAGACAGTAATTGTGTCTAATTCTCCTTTTTCAGATTCAAAATGACTTGATTTCTAGGTGAAATCAACATTGGCCACCTCTGGTACTTTTGATGGATGTTAATCTTTATTTTGACCACAGAATCAGCACAGCAGGCCATCGTATATATAAGTGCACCCGCAAATCAAGCTGTTAAACAGATGGTGCCTGAAGCTGTAGATATACTATCTGCACTGCACGCAGCTTTATCCGTTTGTTTAGTCTACTGCTGGGATCCAACTCCCTCCTTCAGTCTACAGAGAGGATGCTGAGATATTGTACAAACAGCATGCAAGTTTCCAAGCTTCAGGAAATTTCAGCTGAAGCCTTGACTGGAAGGAGCCTGTGCTACGTTTGCACGAGAAGCTATTGTTAAAACCTCTTACACATTGTGATGAACTCATATCCACAGTGTTTGGACTTAACATTCATGAGGACTTGGCAGAAGCTTGTATAGGAGGAGTTCCTTGTCAAGGGAAACAGGAGAAAAACAAGGCTGGCTTGCACATTATCTCAGCATATTCACATGTACACATACATGCACACACACTCACACACACACAATTTCTGGTATTTAAAAAGAAAATAGAGAATAATGTCTCCTCTCAATAGCTGTTCCTTGGCTTTCTGCTGCAGTATCCCAATAAAACATAATGAACACTTTCATGTATTTTAAAGAATAAAGTAGTTGACTAGTCAACTGGGGTCTGTGTTGTTGTTGTTGTTGTTGTTGTTGTTGTTGTTGTTGCTGCTGCTGCTGCTATGTCAAAGTCACAAAGGTTTAAAACATTAACTGCTCCTGAGTTGCCCACATGTCACATGTATTTTGTTTTAATAACATCTGAAAGTGTTGTATGTTCTTCTATGACACGGTATTTCTGAGGTTGTTAGCTTTAAGGCTGCTGGCCTTTGCTATTTACCAGAATAATATTCCTTTGAAACATAGGTCTGACAATTGACCCTCAGCCATAAGCAGTTCTTTAAAAGCCTGGTGAAAAGGTTTGGGCAGATGGTTTATGCATGAAGTTCTCATCTTTGCAAAGGCAGTGGTCTAGCCAATGTTTCAATCGAACTTGTGGATCTTTCTAATTAGAGAACTGCAATGGGTGCAAGAAGTGAAGCCAGAGACTGCCTTGGTGAGTGGTGGAGGGATTTCACTATCAGTAGGGGATTTAATAGGGTTTTCACGGACTATGAGGGTATTTAACTTTGAAGGATCTGGCAGTCTAAGGGGACACATGGAGCAAACAGACCCTGGACATCAGTAAGTCTGGTAAGTATGGAAAAGAATGAAAAATAAAAAGAAGTTCTTTAGGAAGAACCGAGACATTGTTTGTGAATTAGCTTTGTGTTACTATAACAAAATACTCGAGGCAGTTTAGTTATTAAAGGAATATTTGGGGAAGGTAATATATGACATCACATCCCAGTAGGAGCATATGTGGAAGCAGAGAGCCACATCTCAAACGGGCAAAGACTGGGGCAAGGACCAGGCTTACACTTTGTAAATAGCCATTAGTCAGAATTACTATGAGCCAGACATGGAAGTTTTCCTACCATTCCAGAATTTAGGAGACTGAGAAAGATTCTGAGTTTGAGATTGCCCTAGCTACCAACTACCCTAGGGTGACCTGAGAGCCGTGACCCCCTTTTGAGAGCAGTGGCCCCAGGGACCCAAGGATCCACCTCTTAAAGGTTCCAACAATCCTCTATGCAACCTTGAAGGCCTCAGACTCAGTTTCTAACAGATGAACCCTTGATAATTACTGAAACCACATCCCATCAATAGCATCTTCAGAATAAAGCAGAGAAGGGACCAGGAAGG